>NW_027551571.1:12712544-12782159 GCF_008692635.1 Crocuta crocuta
CCCCCATTGCTTCCCCCCCCCCCCCCCCCTCCATTCCATGGCCAACATGGATCCTTTCAGACCATAGTGATTGACTTGGTACTTGGGGAACTTGCTTATTCTTGAAAAAGGTATTTAAATTTCAAAGCAATGAAATTAGAATAGAGAGAGCTTTAATTACCCATTCCATCTTATTTTTAGCTTATCTTTCACTTAGCTTGTCCAGTTAGGTAATCATACAAACATGTAATCTATACTAGAAAAATCTGACAAATCTCTCTCTCTTTTAGAGGAACATTTCCAGCTCATCATTTTAAAAACTTAATACATGCTTTCATTTTAAGTTAAAAAATATTCCTATTTCAAGATATATTGACTTTTCTAATGGAGCTTTGAGCCCTTCTTGAAACAGTCAGTGCCTGGAAGCCTTAAGAAGTTTTAATGCAGCTTCCAAATGGGTCTCACCCTACTAGGGAGTAGTTTTGGCACCAGGAGATTTGGCTGAGCAGATTTCAGCAGAGTCCCAGCTCAGGAAGTCAATTAGCTTGGAAAGACGAAACATCTGAAAATGTAAATTATTAGTTCAGTTGCAACTCTATGTGTTACATGTGTAGAAATGCAAAAACACATTTGTTCAAAAGATTTATTGTGAGCTGCCACATTGGACAATATGAATACTTAGATATGCTTACATAAACATATGAGTCACCTTCTATAAAATACAACTTTCCATGTAAGCAAGCTATTGATGAATGTGGAGTCTAAGACATTTTCTCTTTGGCTGTTGTAAAATTTTCTGCAAATGATAAGAAAGAACATCTTTAAATGCAATAGGTTCAAGAGGATAACTTGTCACAGAAGGGAGGGAAGCCAAGGGGTCCCAACATCCCTCCCTTCCATGTCCTAATGTAAGCACATTTGCCAAAAAGCCTTCACTGTCTGAGGTGAGTCAAGGGTCCTGAGAGCTGCCTGCAGTTTAGAAAAAGAAAGGCAAAACTTCCTCCTGATGTCTTCCGAGGTTGGCATTGTTTGAATATCTTTTATCTTGGAAGTTGGAGATTTCCCCCCCTAAATCAGAATAGATAATGAGATGCAAAGTAGCTGGTGTTTTGGGAATGTCCACTCTGTTGGCTTTATTCCAGGTGACTCATGTTTCTGCCCTTTCAAAACAAGCTATTAGCTGTACATATTAGTGGAATTAAGAAAGATGGGAAAATTTTGTTGTTTTTCAAAATCTTTAATATATGGTTCCTTCTGGAACTAAAGACTGTCCAACAAATAGCACTCAAATCCTGATTTCAACTGCTGTTTTAACCAAAAGCACTGCGGCCCCACCCTAGCCTCTGACCCCAGAAGTAATTCCTTAATAGTTCTCCCCTTCTCCAAGCTCCCCCTGTCTCCTTCTCTGTTAAGATATATTTGCATTTGAGCATACTAGTTTATAATTATTTGTCACTTTATCTGCCCTTCTCCCTTACTGGGCTGTAAGATCCCCAAAGGCATGATGGACTTAGTCTTAATATATGAAAAAAGCCAACCCCCAATACTAGGACTGCCACAGAGATGGTGCATGATAAATATTAATGGGCTATTGAAAACTTGAATTAATTAATTAATCAGGCATTTAATAATAAAGTTAGTATAATTTATGATACCAACTTGATGTTTCTAGACCTCTTTTAGCATTGAGAATTTTGGATTTTGTTTGGGTAGACTATTTCTTTTTTTTAATTAATTAATCACTTAACTTTTGAGAGAGAGAGTGAGAGAGAGAGAATGAGAATGAGCAGGGAAGGTGCAGAAAGAAAAGGAGAAAAAAAGAATCTTAAGCAGGCTCTGCACCGTCAGCATGGAGCCTTACATGGGGCTCAAACTCACAAACCATGAGATAATGACCAGAGTCAAAATCAGGAGTTGGGGGCTTAACTGACGGAGCCACCCAGGCACCCCTGGGTAGAGTATTTCTAATAAAGATTATCTTCAGGCTAAATGCAATTACTTTTTCAAATATGGACAGTCCCAAACTTGTGATGGTTCGACTTACATTTTTTTACTTCACGATGGTATGAAAGTTATATGCATTCAGTAGAAATTGTATTTCAAATTTCGGATTCAGATCTTTTCCTGGGCTGGTGATATGTGGTATCATCTTCCTTCGTGATGTGGGGTCATGGCGGCTCCTGTCAGCCACGTGATCACGTGGGTGAACAGCCGGCACACTTAACAATCATTCTGCACCCATACCACTATTCTGTTCTTCATTTTTAGCACAGTATCCGGCAAATTGCATGAGATAACCAACATTTTATCATAAATTAGGCTTTATATTAGGTGATTTTGTCCAACTGAAGGCTAATGGAAGTGTTCTGAGTACACTGATGTTAGTGCTAGGCTAAGCTGTGATGTTCAGTAGGTCAGGTTAGGTGTAATAAATGTATTTTTACTTCTTTTTTGCTTTAAATGTTTATTTTTGAGAGAGCACAACTGGGGGGGGGCGGGCAGAGAGAAGGGGACTGAGGTTCCCAAGTGGGCTCTGTTCTCACAGCAGCAAACCCAATGTGGGGCTCGAACTCAATGAACCACAGATCACGACCTGAGCCAAAATCAGGTGCTCAACCAACTGAGCCACCCAGCTGCCCCTACTTATTTATCTTTAATTTATGATCGGTTTATGGGGACATAACTCCACCATAAATCAAGGAAGATCTGTCTTAATCATTTTTTTATTGGGATGAAATTTGAAACATTGTAGATTCTATGGCAAAGTATAATAAGATATTTTAGAGAAAAAGTAATATAATTTAACATCCTAACAGCATTTCTACCAATATCCTCATGGAAGATATTCTTGCAGTTTTGTCATGAGAATATTTCTATTGAATTACTGCAGATGCAAACAGTTATAACCATAATTTAATAAATGGTGAGAAAACGCTGAGCAGTAATTGATAACATTGTCAGAATTGCCTATTACCGTATGGAAAATAATAGTGCAATGCTGACCTTAATTGAAATATGTGTACTTAATATAAATTATTAGGAACATCATAGTCTTTTTTTAGGTATTGTATTTTTCTCATTCTAACAGAAAGAAATTCATCATTGAAAATGTGAAATGTGATAAAGTAACATAAGAGAAACCAGAAGACACAGAAATGAGTAAGTATGTAGACAGAGACAATTACTATCAATATTGGATTCATTTTGTCCCATACTTTATATACTTTTTAATAAAAACTGGCATTGTTTGTACAACAAATCTTTTTTTAGTCAACTAACATTTAATAATAAACCTTTTTGCCACCTTAAAAGTCTTAGAAAAAGCTAAGGTTTCATATCATTTCATTATTAAAAGATATTTGTAGTGTTACCTCCCAGTTTAGACTTAGGGGCCAGATCTGATTTTTTATTATATATAATTAGTTTTATAATACATCTTTCATTCTGCATAAATCCTTGAATGCATTTGTGACTATTTCTATTAACTGTAGACTCAGGAACACTTTTAATGAAACAAATTTATTTCAAGACAATGGAGAAAGGCTTATATTCCAACAAGCAGTGAGAACATTTCACTTTCTTCTATTTTTACCGGTATTAAACATTATGCTATACAGGGCTTCTTTCTTAGATTTTTAAAGTTTTCGTGTGTAAAAATATACATAGTATTTTCCTATAATTAAAAAAATACTTTCGTAACTATGGTTGCAAATAGACTCTTGCTTCTCCATATTGTTTATTTGATCTTTTCTGTTGTTTTCTCTAAAAATTAGTTTACTAAAAAAGTGCATGACATGGTAAAAAAAATCAGGCACACTAGAGAATGCACACATAAAACGAAAACACCTCCCTTTGCTATTCCACCACAACCTTTTCCTCTTTCTGGTGATAATCACTATTAATAGTGTCTCAAATATTCTTTCAGACCAAAAAAAAAAGAATATAGAATATAGCTGTATATATATATATACAAAAAAGGAGATCCTTTTTTTTAAAATGGAGATTCCTTTTTAAGATGTACACAAATATGTCATGATTCAAACTGTTTTGCAGTTTGCTCTGTTCATGTAATGTCTTAGATATCTCTCATATCAATACATATGTAAATATGCCCTACTCATTATAATAGCTACAAGAAATACCATAAATTTTGAAATTTTATGAAGCTACTGGGTGAGAGTGGCATCTTACTACTTTAAATTTCATATTATTTTGATTTTTAGTGTGATAAACATTATTTATCAAATACTTATTTACCACTTGTATTTCATTGCTTCAAGATCTTTATTATTTATCTGGTGTAAGTGACTTCAAAAGCCATTTTGGACATTATGTTTCACAGATGTTTCTAGAGGGAGGAGTACTTGCCCTCTCCTCTGGTCCCATTGCAGCTTAGCTTCTCTTCTATCCTTAGATCGGCAATCGGGCAAAGCCAGCAGCTGTAGGTCAGCAGCCAGAGTGGCTGTTTCCTCTCTGGGTTGGGGCAACAGCATGGAAACCCTCAGCCATTGAGTCTGAAAGAGATGGTTCCTGGGAAGAGGTTGATCTTTGGAAATGAATATGCCGAAGCCAAGTACTTCCAAGCCAAGTAAATCTCGAAAACAACAGGTACAAAAAGATTTGTGCTCCACAAAGGACAATCTGCCTGACTCTCCATCCTTAGCCTGAAGTTTCAGATGTAGACCTTGTTAGTGTTTATTGACATTGGGTTCTCCCTCCTTTTCTGAGCACATGGAAGTCTGGGCTTCTCTGCTTCCCTGCAGTTGGGCAGAGCCATGTGACCATATCTAGCCAATAGCATGTAAGCTGTTATTCTTGTGACTGTATAACAATATGACTATACTTAATGTACTGAACTGTACATTTAAAAATGGCAAGATAGTAAATTTTATGTTATCTATTTTTTATCCAATAAATAAAATGAAGTGAATAAAAAAACTCTACATGTATATGGTGCCATTTGTATACGTATATGTAAAAAATTTAGAAAAGAGTAGCAGTTCTATATTCCTTACTTGTAGGAAGAACTATGATATATTGTCAAGTAGAAAAAGTAATTGGCTGACTGACAGGTATGAAATAACTATATTTTAATAAAGAGCAATCAGGAATACTTTAATATATCTATAAATATTAGGGTGATAGAGGGTTGATTTATGTTGCATTTGTGTACATATAGCATCATTTCTTTCAACAATAACTAATTACTATCATAATTTTAAAAACTAAATACAGAAAATGTAAAAAAGCAAATAATTTTAGTAAAGCCATATTATATAGTAAGAGCTGTAAACCATTGCTTTTCACATTTGGTGAATGTATTTTTCCAGTATGAATTATATCTTTTAATTGTGTGATGGTATTGTGTGTTATTTACTATAATTATATATATATATTACATATATTATTATCTTAAATTACTTAGATTATATTACATATATTATTAGTTATTATATTTATATAAATACACACACACATGCCCAGCACACACACATATATACATATCTTTTTGCATATACTCTTGCCCTGTTATCTATGATATTCAGGATTATTTGGGGTTTTTTTTAATGGAATAAGAAATTAAAAACACCTGTATAATGATTTAAGTGGAGAACGTCTATGATTATTATCTTATGGTGGGAGTAATTGTAGTTACAACCCAAATTTGTTCTCATTTTTTCAAGCATTCATGCTCTAGACCATATGATTTGCACTGGCCAATGGCACACTAAGCAGCAAATATGTGAGCAGATTTGAAAGGCACTTGCACATTAGGGCTTATCTTCTTGATGTTTTTGGCACCTGGCAACCACATGTAAAAGCTTGGGCTAAGACCTTGAAGGATAAAAGAACATGTGGAGAAGGCTCCAGTCATCTAGACTATCCTCAGGCAACCCACCAGCCGAATGCAGCCACTTAAACAAGTCAATTCAAGTTCAGTCAACCCGACCCAGGAGAAATGCTACTTAGTCTACATTAAATTATTGACTTGCAGTATAATCAGCTAAGTAATTGGTTGTTGTTTTAAGGCATAGTGTTTTTGTTGGTTTATTATACAGAGAAAGTTAAATGATATATTTCCACCCAACACATAAACACACACACACACAAACACACACACACTCTCTCTCTCTCTTTGACATTTTCCTTGACCATACTGAACTCAATTGAAATTTCTTTCATAATGTTCTTTTACCTAATTTTCATAGAAATCAATTTTCTTCTTTCATTCATATTTTGTCATTTTATATAACCCTTATCATTGTATATAATAGCAAGTACAACTACTATAAGCTGGTCTGAGAAGAGAAACAACTGATTTGTGGTAATCACAGAGCTCGTTAATGGAGAATAGAAGTACAGAGTGAACTGTGGAGTGACCTGGGCACGAGTGTCCTTCATGTTGTTGGCATCAGTACGTGGATGTATCCTGGACTATGGTAGCACTTCAAGAGGTCTGTCAGACTGGGACAACATTTCTTGTCTGCCTTCACTATACTGCTGACTTTTTAAAATCTTAAAATCACTATCTCCCTTGCTCTAGCCAGGAAATGAGTTTTCTTAATGACTTCAAGGCGATCAGGATCCCATCCATAATTTATGTAAAATTATATATGCATTTATACATGTAAATATAAAGTTAAAGTATTAAATTAAAATTTGAGAGTTACATGATCTTATTGTATTCCATTTAACACTGTAGTTCATTATTTACTATTACTCATAATAAGAAGACACTTGCTTTGAAACTTCTTAATATACCTTGAAACAAAAATATTCATAATCCCAAACAGTGAACAGAATTAACCCAAGAAATTCTGTTAGGTCACTTTATTTATATTAGTAAGAACAGGTATCATAAAGCTGCTATAACAAGCAATACCAAAATAATAGAAGTGTTTTTCTTGTCTATAAAGACTAAGCAATAGTCTAATGCTTGTTGGATATAGTTTCTGTCTCAGGAAGTCATTTTGGGACCCAGATAAGATATCTTCTATCTTCTTTCTTCAGGAACTGCAACCATCGACACTTGGCCTCTAAAATCCCCATAGAAAACATAAATGAGAAAGAAGATTTTGTGAATCTCTAGAATATCTCAATCTAGAAGTGACTCATGCCACTTCTACTCACAATCTATGGTCAAAAACTAGTACAATGGTCAGATCTTTTCTAAATTAGAACCAGGAAATATGATTTAGTTGTGTACCAGGAGTGGAAAGCAAGATTGGTGACCATCCATCCAGTCTCTATCACATTTTTTTTCACTCCTGAAACCTGAGCATATCAAATTTGTGTTCAAATTAAGTGGAAAATTGAAACAAAGGATTGCAGTTCAGTGGCAAAGGAGTGGTTCTCATAGAAGTTAGAGTGGCCTGGGGATATGGCTACAGCCTGAGCTGGCATATGATCTAATCTTCAATCTGGTGCTTTAAGATATTTGAACATATTGATGGCCTTCTCTAAGTTCAGATTCCTTTTTTATACTGGAAATAAGGAATTAATCAATTTCCAATTTTAAAGAGAGATCGGCAAATTGTTCTCGGAATGCTCTGGGATGATGTTGGTGGCTGGGAAAGGACTGAGACAGGACCTTGGTTTGGCTCTGTGACCTCCCAGATCACTTTCTCACGTATCCACTGACACCCTGGGCAGAAATTCAATATTCTGTTTTATTAAGAACAGATTTTTTTTCCTTTCTGTTCATATTTCTTCTCAACTTCAAAGTCATAAAGGAAGAGACTTATAAGCATGAAATATATATATAAAACATGTCCTTAATTTATTCATTCAGCATCCACACAGTATTTATGAGTGATTCTGTTTAATTTATGTGGCTTTTATTGAGAATCTACTTTGTGACAAGCTCTATATTGAGACACAAGAATACAGATAAATAAGTTTTAAAGAAGTTAGAGCCAAACTCATTTATGCATTTATTTAACAAAGATTTAATGAGCTTCTACTTACAAATCAAGAACTGCTCTTATGAAACTGGTCAGAGGAAACAGTTCATTAAATAAAAACATCAATCACATTGAAGAATAAAAAGTACTATGAAGGAAAACAAAACAAAACAGTGAGGGGAGGCTAATTGGATTAAATGAGAAATCTCACTGGTACTTGAACTAAAAGAGGAAGACCCCTCTGCCAAGTCTGATAGCAAGAGGGATTATTCCATTAAAAAATAAAACATTAGAAATGGATTGAGTAAATTCAAGAAAGAAAAGAAGAAGCCAGGGAGTCTGGACATGCATGGTTGAGGGAAGCTGGGCAAGATGGGTGCTTCAAGGAGGAGATGGGTTCTCTCCCTCAGCTAATAGTTGCTCCCCATTCTCTTACCCTGGTCCCCACGGAGACCTGAATGCTCCTCGTTAAAGCTGGGTAAGCATTTTTCAAACTATATTAGTTTACTAGGGCTCTGTGATAGTTAATTTCATATGTCAACCTGATGGGGCTAAGGAATGCCCAAATAGCCAGTCAAATAATTATTTTTGGGTGTGTGTCTGTAAACATGTCCCAGGAAGAGATTCACATTTGAGTCAGTAGACTGACTAAAGAAGATAGCTCTTGCCATCACTAGTGGGTATCATCCAGTCAGTTGAGGGCCTGAATACAACAAAAATGTGGAGGAAGAGAGAATTCACTCTGCTTGACCTAAGACACCCATTTTCTCCTGCCCTCAGACATGGGCACTCATGGTTCACAGGCTTTCAGACTCAGTCCAGTAAATAGTGGACGATATTGTCGAGTGTCAGCCCTACCAAGACGAGTAATATGGGAGCAAGCTCTGGTGAAATGCCTAAATGACAAGAACTGATGAAGAGTGCTGTCCTCGTGCATAAAAAAGGAAAATCAATGTGGACCAGAATGAGCAAACCTCTCCTGGTAGGGTGAAGGTTGTGGTGAATGTGGGAGACTTGAGGAAAAAAATCTCATTTCACTCAGGAAGAGGCCCTAATGTTTTAACTGGCTTGCCCAAAGTCAGGGAAAACTTGTTTATTCTACATTAGAGAATCCCAACTCTGCTATTCTCTAGCCAACCTTGCACTTGCGAAATAAGCTATCTGGGCTACAGGTGTCTTACAAGTACAATGGAAGTTATACTAGTTGGTCTGTAACCTGGAGCCAGATATTCAATATCTAAAAAAATGTCTCATCATTAAGTTTGAAAATTTCAATGTTACTTCATAAGAAATAAAACAAAGATGCAAATTAATGATTCTAAAGTAAATCATACTTTACAAATTAATTCATTTCCTAAAACATTGCTAATGATTCATTCAGAAATTTGAAAGATGTTTAAAAAGATCTGAAGTAAGATCAGCATATTAGTAGCCAACAAACAACAGATCATTGTGTCTGATGGACTCTAATCTGCGATTTTAACTCTTGTATAATTAATTATCTAGTCACCTGGGAGCCATTGTTGAAAATGGCCTAAGGTGAATCATAAATATTTAAGGAAACATAATAATGAAGTACTTAAATGAGGACCCAGAATTGTGAAAGAATTAAACCTTACTACTGCACACATCACCCAGATAACTACTTCGTTACTTTGTCCCTTCAAAAAATTATTTGAATTTAGCTTCCCTAACGACTTTCAAACTTGGGAGTTTGAGTGTTAGTCTACTGTCCCCAAATGCTGACCTGGACCGGGTCCCCTTTTCCTCACCTGCCCTTGGCCTGGTGATGGTATCAGCCTCCAAAGGCAGCACTATAGTTTCTAAACTCCAAGTCCACACCAGGGGTCTCTCTCCATTCACTTTCCTTTGGTCCCAAGCCAAGTGTGAGCTAGAGCTTCTGGGCACCAGGGTGAGGCAGAGACATGTAATATGAACCAGACTGGAGGTCAGGTCTTATTTTCCTCTGACTGCATGCTTGCTGCTCCTCTGGAAACTGCTATGGGGAGGGTTTTCTCCCTCACCTAATCATTGCACCCCCACCTCTCTCAGCCCAGGTCCCCATGGAGACCTGAATGCTCCTGGCTGAAGCTGGGAAAGCATTTTTCACACCTTAAATAAAATGTGCAGATCGAGGGTGGAAGGATTATTTTCCATTACAATATGAAACATTTTGGCCTTTTTCCCAGAGTTTATAATAGCCCTTGGAAAGGGCCTCACCCCAAAAGTATAGTCCTAGAAACCAGCTAGAAATGAACTGGGAAGTCTGGACTATGGACTTGCTAGGGAGGCAGAGCCCATGCTCTGGGAAAGTTGGAGCGTGGACTTGTTACTGCCTAGACCAAGATTGCAAAGCTGTTCCTGTACACAGACTCTGTTCATGCCTTTGTTCCTAACTTCAGAGCACCCAGGGGGTGATATATTCCCCGGGGCTTAACTTCAAAGTCCTGGAGGTCTCAAAGATGCTACACACATTACGAAAAGTCTCCACCCATTTATCCTATCTCTTTAATTATCTTTGATACCAGTTAAAACTCAATTTCTCTATAGACCAACTGCAGTAATACACAACCCAAATCCCACTGATTAACAGTATGAAGTTTATTTCTTGCTCATCCTATAGTGAGACAGTTATAGGATGGATGTCCTCCCACAACATGCTTAGGGACCCAGGATCCTTCCATCTTCCAGGGCCTTGGAATCTTCCATAAGATCTTCTTCATTCAGACTGACAACCATTGTCTCTAAAGGATTTTTCAGGGGACTTTAGGAGCCAGGCAAGTGAACACTTTACTGCATCAAAACAATTTGCCACAGGCATATACTCCAATTTTCATGCAGTCTGAAAAATTTCTATACCACATGCCAAAGAAGGAGAGGGAACTCATGGATATTTACTATATTAACTTTTTAAGCTGAGTAACCAATTATCATAGGTTTAGTGACTTAGAACAATGCCTGTTTATTATCTCACAATTTCTGTGAGTAAAATCAAGATTTGGCTTAACAGGATTCTCTGCATGGGTGGTCTCACCAAGCTTTGATTACTATATAGGTCAGGCTGCAGTCTCATCTGAAGGATCAATTGGAGAAGTATTTGCTTCCAAACTCACTCATGTTGTTGGCAGAATCTGTCTCTGACAGTTGTAAGACTATGGTTGTGGCTTCTTGCTGGCAATTAGCCAAGGACTTCTCTTAGCTCCTAGAAGACATCTGTCTCTATTCCTTGTCATTTGCCTTCATAGACCCTCTCACAACACAATAGTTTACTTCTTTTTTTAATATTAAATAAAGATAGAGAGATAGAACATATGGAGTTGGGGAGGGACAGAAGGAGAGGGGGAGAGAGAGAATCTAAGGCAGGCTCCATGCTCAGCACAGAGCCCAATCCAAGGCTCGATCCCACAATCATGACATCATGACCTGAGCCAAAATCAACAGCCAAATGCTTAACCAACTGAGTCTCCCAGGTGGCCCCAATAGTTTACTTCCTTAAAGGGAGTAAGAGAGAACATTTCTAGATTCAGTCTTCTAGCAAGACAGAGTCTTATGTGAGTGACATCCTATCACCTTTACTATAGTCTATTGTTTGGAAACAAGTCACAGTTCTCACCTACACTCAAGAGGAGGACATTACACAAAGGTGTGAATACCAGTAGGCAGTAGACATGGAGGCATCCATACTTAAATTTTGTCCTCCATTGGAGCAGACTTCTAATTTAATGAGTACATGAGAAATAAAGACCCTCAGATAAAGAGGCTGGCTGTGAGACATGAACTTTGCTCTGAATCTTATTATCGCTTATAACATGACAACAGTGATATTCACCTCATAGGACTCTCAAGCAATTTAAGATAGAAAATGTAGGTAAACTATCCAATATAATACTGGAACAATGGAGTCAAATGGAATAATGGATGCAAATCATTTCCTCATGCTGAGATTCAGTGCTGCCTCCACAAATGAGGATTTTAGTTCCAGATGTTCTGGGGAGGGGGTGTCACTGCCAACTTGAAAACTCACATTACTGGACAAAGATGATTTGACCCAACAGTGACTTGTATACACTCTCCCCATAAAATAAAAAAAAAATTTTAAAAATACACTGAAGACAAAAGATAAGAGAATTCCCTCTTCTCCTTAATCATGGAATTGAGGGCAAAGAATGTATTTCTTCTTGGTCATCCAGTTGGAGGCATTTTGGAAGTTGGATATGAAAAGATTAGCCATTTAAAATTGTTTATGAAATAATCAGAGATTAGATCATCTAGTTCATTTTATGTATTATTGTCTTTCTAACTCTGGCTTACTTCTTTTTTTGAGTAGCTGTTAATATAATACAAGTCTGTTCAACCATAACAATAGCAACTCTAGCTCCATTGAAAATTAGAGGAATTTCTAACTTAAAAAAAATCTAGAAATAGAGAAATAGAAGCTTACTTGTCTGGTTAATTTGCTTCAATAGGAATCAGTCACTCTGTTTCACTGGGAAGCAGATGGAGGAAAAACAACTTGGGACCAAGTCACCACTTGGCCTGATAAATGCTGGCAGGGGATGCCCTGACTTCGCTGGGCTCTCTGCTATGAATTTCTCTCTATCCAACTTTATTCTGGGCATCTCTTTATCACACTCAGAAATCCCTGCTCTTTCCCCAGCTCTCCTCCTTGCCATCTATATTTGGCACACCCAGGAGAGTCAAAGGGAATGCTAACAGAATTACCATTCTGCCTGAGATGGTTTCTCTTTTTTCCTTTCTCACAATGAGGCATCTGAATGATTGGAAATTCTAGCCAACCCTCTGAAGGGACTCTCCTGGGGGTTGTTGTCTGTAACAAGGTCTCTATGAACATTTGCGGGGTCATTCTGAGGCGTCTTCATTCCAATCACAATGCCTCCACTCTCTTAAGTTGAAAGTATACCTGTACATGTAACTTTCTCTTGAATTCTAAATGCCAACCCCCTCTGGGAGCTCCCATTGGTAGTCTCTGAGGCTGCAGAGATAGGAGCCATGTGCATGCTTGAGTGAGGGCCTCCTTAAATTTTGTGTCCAAGGTACCTCACTCATCTCACCCTCATCCTAGCCCTGATGGACAGGAAGGGAAGCTCACTGAGCACTTAACTGAGCTGGACATAAAGATTGTATATTAATTTCATAGGGTTGGCATAGCAAATTACCACAAACTTGGTGGGTTAAAACAAAAGAAATTTTGTTTAAGAGTTCAGGAGGCCAAAAGTCCAAAAGCAAAGTGTCACTAGGGCCGTACTTCCTTCAGCAGTTCCAGGACAGAATTCTTTCTAGTTTCTTCCAGCTTTTAGGTACCTTCTAGCTTCTGGTGTTCCTTGGTTTATGGCGATGTAAGTCAAAACTCTGCGTGTTTTCATATGATCTTTCCTATCTGTGCTCTCTTCTCTTAGAAGGGCACTTGTCTTTGGATTTAGGGTCCATCCAGATGACTCAGGATGGTCTCATCTTGAGACCCCTAATTTAATCACACCTGTAAGATAGTTTTTACAAATAGAGTCACACAGGTTAAGGGTGGATGTATATTTTGGGGAGTCGTCATTCAACCCATAACAGATTGGAATCAAGAGGTTGAAATCCAGAAATCCCAACCATGAAATAATCTGAATAGAGTTATTTGTTCAACAAATCTTTGCTTAGCGCTTACTCTGTCCCTACCACTACTGGCTCCAGTGAGACAAGGACCAAGATGGCAGAGAGGAAGCCAACATGGTTCTGTCCCACATGTCCCCCAAACAATAGCAAAACAAGCAGAAAATATATGTATTTCCACCTCTCTCTATCAAGGAACCTATAATCATTAAGAAAGACACTGATGATTATACACCATGGTTTAGGGGAGCGAGTGCTAATAAAGGCACACAGCATTAGTTTTAAGACTAGGGTGGCTGAGGGGCGCCTGGGGGGCTCAGTCAGCTAAGTGTCCGACTTCGGCTCAGGTCATGATCTCACGGTTCGTGGGTTCGAGCCCCGCATCAGGCTCTGTGCTGACTGCCAGCTCAGAGCCTGGATCCTGCTTCTGATTCTGTGTCTCCCTCTCTCTCTACCCACCCCTGCTCATGCTGCCTCTCTCTCTCTCTCTCAGAAATAAATAAAACATTAAAAAAAAGACTAAGGTGGCTGATAGAATTCAAATAACTTAATCCAGCATTCAAGGAGTCCCATCACATGAATTCCTTGGTACAATATTTACTTTTTATAATATTATTGCTTAATGGGCACCTGGGTGGCTCCATTAGTTAAGCATCTGACTCTTGGTTTTGGCTGAGGTCACGATCTCAAGGTCCGTGGGTTCTAGCCCCATGTTAGGTTCTGCGCTTACAGTGTGGAAATTGCTTGGGATTCTCACTCTCCCTTCCTCTGCCTCCACCCCTTTCAAAAATAAGTAAACATTAAGAAAGATTAAAATATCATCACTTAAGCCAAAAGAGAAGGATTCAACTGAAAGAAAACATATTACAGAAAAGTACATTTGATTTTAGGGAAGAAACAAAGAACATCGCTAGTGGCCCAAGTTGGTGATGTCACACTCTAAAATCAGTCTCCACAATTCATCATTAAGCACACATTCACATTCTTCCATTCTTAGAGATCCAACTTACCTCTTCTATAAAACTCTTCCAAACACAACTCTGAGTTCGTGTGGCTTCCCCAAAGTATAACATTGCTGAGCCAGTTCCTTCCCACCTCTCCTGTCTACTTGGTTCTACGCAAGTCTTGCTGGCTCCACGGCCTAGCACACCTGATCCCGTGCACTGCGCTGTGAGCTTCTAGGCCAGACAGCACGGCTTCTTGCCCGAAGCATTCACACCTTCCTGGTGAGTTCCCTCTTTCCACCCTTGTTCCTTCACCATCCATTCTCCGCAAGGCAGAGTGATCTCTTGACACGTAAACCTATGCCATTTCTGTGCTTCAGTCTCTCCAAAGGCTTTCTGCTGCACTTGAAATGGAATAAAAACTCCCTACGTGGGCCGAAAAAGTCTTCATATGACCTTGCCCCTGCACACCTTTCTTAAATAACCTTCCACCCTCTTTTCTTGGAAACTAAGCTTCAAGAATTTATTTCTGTTTCTTGAAGAAACAAAGGTGGAACCGGCCTTAGGACCTTTGCATGCGGTTTCCCCATCTAGAAACTCTCTCCTGACTATCTTTACAGGTCTGTCTGAATAGTCCTGGCTGGAGTGTCTCTTCTTTTTCTTTCTATTTTTTTTTAACGTTCCATTTATCTATGAGAGAGAGAGAGAGAGAGAGAGAGACAGCGTGAGCAGGGGAGGGTGAGAGAGAGAGAAGGAGACACAGAACCTGAAGCAGGCTCCAGGCTTTGAGCTAGCTGTCAGCACAGAGCCCAACATGGGGCTCGAACCCACAAACCCAAGATCTGAGCCAAAGTCAGACACTCAAACGACTGAGCCACCCAGGAACCCCTGGCATGTCTCTTCTTAGGAAGACTTCCTCCCTGGTCACTCAATCTATATGACTCCACTTTCATTCATCTTCCACCTCAATACTCTGCTCTCTTTCCTTCTTTGCTCTGAACAACTGAACCAATCTTCATTTACTGTTATTTGTTTACTGCCTGTATTCTTCCACTCGAATACAAATTCCATAAGAACTGGGGCCTTCTCTGTATTCTTACCATCGTATCTTCATGTCTAGATCAGCCTCAAACATATAGTAGATACTCAACAAATACTTGCTCAATGATTAAATGATGAAAACAACATCATCTCTATTAGTTGTGTTTTAAAATAACAAGCTCTATGAGAGAAAGTATTATTTTATGCTTTTCCATGAGCAACACAATTTTAAACAGATATAAACATTTATTTAGCTTTGGGCGGGGAGGAGAATGAGGAATGATGTTCTAGGGTTTCTGCTGAATACCCTTTGGGGTCTTTCTCATGTTTTAGAGATTTTATTTCTCTTACACTGTTCTTTGCTAGGTTTTCAATAAGATAAGGTGGTTTATTGTGGATAGTGTCTGTCTCTTCTTCAGAAATCTCAGATTTGGTCAATATCTAAGAAATATGACATGAGCAGTTCTCCTTTCTTCTGTCTCTCTGAATCCCTGGGACCACCTCTGCTTCTGAGCCTCTTATGTAGCACAGAGAAATCCATCCCACAGATAGCTTCCAAGCTCTTATCTATAGAAATAAGAAACAAACAAAAACTACAATGGCTATTATCTGGAAGAGCATACTATACTGCAAGAAAGGCACCCGACCAGAATGCTTGAATCTTGACTTTCTAGAAATGTTTGCCAAGTTTCTTTAAAGCCATCATATTGCATTTTATGGTGCTTCAGGTTCTCTCTCTTATGGCCAAGGAGGTCTTCTCCATATCTCTTCTTGTTCTCTGTGTATCCCTGAAACCAGCGGGCTTTGTGAATGATGTACCTCAGGGGACTGTGCCGGGGTAGCCTGGGTCAGACAGACTCTGCTCTGTGTGAAGTAATCCTATCTGTGTGTGCTCAAGTTTTAAAGTTGACCCTCATTAATCATGGCTCTGGTTCTCTTAGACATTCCAGAGCTGATCTATCCCCTTTTCCCCCAAGCAACAATCCATATAGACCCCCAAATAAGTTATTTATTCCTGAAATGACTTGATCTGGCATCGCCCAGCCTTCTATAACCTCCTGTGTATGAAAGAGAGAAATGAATGGTTTGGACAACATCAAAGTGTTGTTTTACTTTCCATATAGTCATTAACTTTAAATGTTCCCAAACTAATAGTCCAAGACATTGTAAAGAGGTAATAAGTTCAAAGGAACATGAAACATAAAGCAGAACTCCAGAGTCATTTGAAAGTATTTTCTGTAAATGTGTGCAAGCTTTCAAGGCTGCTAGGCAAAGGAACCTGGATCGGCATTTTGGCTAGTCCTGAAAAGAATTTTCCCCAAGTGGAGTGTGTAAGTGAGTTGCCAGGCCAACCTCTTTGAGAGCAGAAGCATGTCTTTAGAGGGTCTGCTTTTCCAGAGAATGCTATACTGAGCTGGCTCATTCTTCCTTCAATTAAAGGGCAATTTGTCTCTTTTTAAAAATCTCTCTTCCCTCTTTTGGATCTAGGTGTTCCAGGTCACTTAGGGAGGGTTGGTCTATTGCTCTACAAAATAGGATGTCTCTGTATAAGAGAAAATTACAAACGGATTAAGTTGTATAAACTGAAGATCCAAGTTCCTGTTATAAAATTTCTAGTCATTGAGTTAAAGAGTGTGGGGTAGGAGGTCAGAGCCCTACATATTGCTCTGAGACATCAGACCTAAAACATCATTATTTTTATTATTTTTTTTTTTAGTAGACAAAACAAGTCCTTCGAGAAAACTATAAGAGAATGGAGTTGCCATGAGCAGACTTGCTTAGGAAGCCGTCCATGGAGATAAAGGGCTTCTGCTGTTGCTTGCACCCTTAGACTCTCCATTTTTCACCACTCTGGACAACTGTGGACTTTGCATTCTAGCCTAAAGATCCGAGGTAGAGATGTGTGACCATTAACATAGGTTACTTTTGTTTCAAATTAAAAATAATGAAACTCAAGTCTGTTTCAATTGTTATATTTTTCTTTACATATTTTCTTTTCCCCTTTCAGTATATGCAGGTTTCCTTTATGTACTCATAATCACAAGAAGCTGACTACGTCTTATTCCATTTATACTTAACACCATGCTGTAGGCATTTCAATCCTTCTCTGTGACTTTCATAAGACTCAAAAGTTTCATTGAGTGTGCATCCTAGAATTTAGTTAACCACTACCTATAACTGGATTTTTATATTGTTTCCAAACTGTTCATGATTAACCACAACTCAGCAATGAACATTTTGGGGTGTGAATATGTTTCTTCTTTCAAGGGAAGAATGTCCCTAGGATGGATTCTTCTAATGGAATTATGAGGTTGAAATACATAACTACTGTTATGGCTTTTGATAATGGTGTGCATATTGTTTTTACACAACTTTACAGTTAGAGCATTTACCTGGCGTTGTTTAGGCACCATTTCACAACACCCACACCCACACCCCACCCACATGGGACTTGGTAACAAGGGAAATAAGCATCCCAGAGACTTTGAACCGTAGTAAGCACTCACCAAAACCAAAAAGCATGACACGCTCAATTCAGTCAGACTGAAAATTATGTACAGATACAACTTAACACGGTCTTGCTTTTATTGCTTTTTAAAATCATTTTCTTTCTTGCGGCGCCTGGGTGGTTCAGTCAGTTAAGAGACCGACTTCAGCTCAGGTCATGATCTCGCGGTTCATGGGTTGGAGCCTTGCGTCAGACTCTGTGCTGACGGCCAGCTCAGAGCCTGGGGCCTGTTTCAGATTCTGTGTCTCCCTCTCTCTCTGAACCACCCCTGCTCATGCTGTCTCTCTCTCTCTCTCTCTCTCTCTCTCTCAGAAATAAATAAAACATTAAAAAATTTTTAATCATTTTCTTTCTTAAAAATATACTACATAGGAAGTATATGACTTATTACAACACATTTTGATATTTGGGAAAAAGAAAATAAAAGCACTCATAATGCTACCACCTGCTACCACTCATTAATATTTTGGAGTCACTCTTCCCAATTATTGGTCTATGCACATATTTTATTTTATTTTTTTAATTTTTTAATGTTTTTTTTGAGAGAGAAAAGAGATGAGTGTGAGTGGCGGAGGGGCAGAGAGAGAGAGAGAGAGGGAGACACAAAATCTGAAGCAGACCCCAGGCTCTGAGCTGTCAGCACAGAGCTTGACACGGGGCTCGACCCACAAACTGTGAGATCATGACCTGAGCTGAAGCTGGATGCTTAACCAACTGAGCCACCCAGGAGCCCCTCTATGCACATACTTTAAAAGAAAAAAAGAACATGCAGGGTTTCAATCTTCTATTTTTCACTAAGTAATAGAACATGAGAAGCACATATGTGATAAACATTTTTGTCATGTATCACTTGTAAGGACTACTTAAATCTATCATATGAATATATCAAATATCCTGTGGTTAGCCACGTAATTTCTTTCCACTTTTTAGTCTGCCACAATTAATGTTTCAGTGATAGTTACCATTCTAGCAAATCTATCTTGGTACAAAATTGTGATAATACCCTAAAGATATTTTTTAAGATAGAATTCCTGGATTGGAGTGTCAGCATTTCTAAGGCTTGTGATGAATATGCAGAAATTCCCCTCCAGAAATGCTACCCTACAGATGATATGAGATGATCTATTTTCTGGACACTCACCAATACTCCACAGTGTCATTTTACATCCAATCATTTTAAATTTGAGGAATTACCATAATCCTGCTTGACATTAACTTGCATTTTTTGATCTTTTGTATATTTAGTCATATGTCTTCTTATACTTCGTTTAATATGAATATTTTGTGAGTGTGTGTTCATGCCCTTTACCTGTTTTCCTATTGCTCATTTTTTTAACCTTGTAAATAACGACAGAGAAGAATGGTTTTCAGGTTGTTGTGAACACGTGGTGTCCTACAGAATGTAGATATTGGACATTGGGACACTCCATACTTTCTTGCCATTGTCCTACTGGGATTTTGGCCCTGAATCTCTCCACTGCTTTGATATTCTCTGCTGGCTTATTTTATTGAATGAATGCTGGTATTAAAATTAAGGAGGCAGAAAATTCTAAATTTATACTGGGGAGAGGCGCATAATACCCATGCAGTGAGTGTCAGGAGACCTGAAGATGAACTTATGCTAAATCATAAACGGCCCTGAATGCCAGGAATTTTAGACTCTTTTCCGTCAGTAATAGGGAGCCATTGAGGAGTTTTGAGTGGGAGAGAAGAAAAGATGTGTTTCAGAGAGTAACCAGAAGATGGCGCCATTGTAACAGATCTTTTTCCCTGAGAGCTTCTCCCAGCTGCTTTAGCCTGGCAGGTCAAGCCCACATGTGCAAATGTACCATTTCTGAAGCATTCAGACTAAAATGGTCTAGATTATTCTAATGGACTACACTGGGATGGGTTTTCCTAAAAGCTGAAACAATTCTTACACAGCAGCTCTGTCCTTTTTTTATATTATGTATTCATTTAACACCCCAAAGCCTGCTTTTGATTATGTATATCTAGATATTCATTTTCTACCATTAAATTCTTCATAATGATTCAATGGTAATGACAGAATATTGATTATTTAGTAACTTGAAGTATATGAGAAAATTCAATAATTCTTCCATTATTCTGAGAGGCTTTAAGATTTTTTCATTATCTTCGCCATTTGATTCAATTTATTTGAAACATCTCTACTTATGTGAAAACAAAAAAGACTCACAAAATATGAGAGTCCAAGTGTTTTTCACTGAAGGCTCAATGGATCCCCTACAAAAGACAGCAAGGCACATGTTTGTAGTTGGGAATCTGGCAGTTAGGAGCTCAAGGGCTGATGGTCAAGATGTTCTGGTTCAGAAGTTAGAAAATAAATAATTCCAGAGAGGAAGGATTCTTAGGCTCTGGGCAGCTGATACGGCAATAAAATAAATAGGCAGTAAAACACACTTCCTGTTTTGAGAGTTCACATTTCATATTGGCAAAGCGCATCTCTTAAATTCAATCTCATGCTTCCATAAATAAACCTGGCACCTTTTTAAACACTTTTCCATCTGCTTCAGAATGAGGAGTGCATTACTGAATACACCTCAGGGAGTCCCAGAAATGGGAATAGACTACTTGTGAGGAGCACACCATTGCAGTTGGCCTTGGCCCAGAGAAGCCATCAGGAGATTGTTTGAGTTCAAACCATTGTAACAAGACCCTGAGGGTGTTTCCCCACTTCTTTTGCTTCTACTTGAGGTTGTCAGGATGGGAGGAGGAGCCAGGAACCACCTCAGGTTGAGTCCGGGTTAGGCACGTTTGCAGGATTATTTTCTATAATACCTGAGCTAGTCTTCATCCAACTCCTGATACCTTGTTCCAACATATTTTTTTTCTTAAATAGTTTATTGTCAAGTTGGTTTCCATATAACACCCAGTGCTCATCCCCACAAGTGCCCTCCTCCATGCCCATCACCCCCCTCCCCTCCCCCCCATACCCATCAGCCCTCAGTTTGTTCTCAGCATTCAAGAGTCTCTCATGGTTTGCCTCCCTGCCTCTCTTTCATTCTTTTTCCCCTTCTCCTCCGGCATCATCCTCTGTTAACTTCCTCCTAATCCACCTATATGTGCAAACATATGGTATTTGTCCTTCTCTGCCTGACATATTAACCCAGTTTCCTAGGATGCATAGAAAAGTCCACATCCACCTTTCTTAGAGCCCAGAGGCCTGGCAAACAGACCATAGAAAGGTTCAGGGAACTCCTAGGATTTGCAGTAATCATCAACTGTACTCATAAGCTCTGTGCTGGAAAGCATGGATTTGTGTCGCAGGGAAAGGACTCAAGTCCTTGTTTAGTTACTAACCATGGGATCTTGGACAGATAGGTGTGATTTTTGACATTGGGTCCTTAGAGCATTGTAGAGACAAAGTGAAGTAAAACTCACGAAATCGATTGGCACACTGCCTGGCACCGAATAAACAATCCACAGATAGTGGCTATTTTTTGTATTCAGTTTTCCCAGGTAATCTTTGTGAAGCAGAAACTGGGAACAGACCCCGCCCAGCTCACATGGCCAGCAGATGGAGTTATCATTCAACATCTACACTGACCATTTGAGGCTATCCTTAAATATTGGATACTTTCCTAAATGTTTTTTTTCACATCATATAACTTAACCCCTACAGCAAACATTAAATTTTAAACATTAAAATTTTAATTTTATTTCTGTCTTACAGATAAACAGAAGATCAGAAATACAACTAAATGTTATCAAATGTAAAATACCATTGGTTGTAGGTCATTATTTTATTTACCATCACAAAAGGAAATACAAAACTTTGATAATTGTAACTGTAACACTCCACCACTTGCAAAACACATGAGAGATTTTTAAAATGGGGGGGGGGAATGTGCCTTTAAAACCAGTGAATATAGTGAGGGACTTGCCCGACCTCACGCAGAGTTGGTGGCAGAACCAGAATTTTGGTGCCAGGGACACCAGTGACTCCCAAGGTTTTTCTCCAAGTCTGTGCTTATTCACTCTTATGAGCAGGTCTCTGAGCAGCTCTGCCGGGGGCAGGCTTTACCATCCTCTAGCTTGTATTAGACTCACCTCAAGACGCTCCAGCTCTGAGCTCCTGGAACATGGACAGACAGACGGACACATAAGAGCCTGGCTCACCAGAGCCGGTGGCTGGACATTTCAGAGGTGAGCAGAAGGCAGAAGCTGCCGCTTGCTTAATTCTGTGCTGTCTGGGGCCCCTGAGGGGCAGTGAGTGTTCAATAAATGACCTCACCCTTGTTATCAGCTTGCCATTAGATCAGATAGTGATTGGAGCGGATTTTAGGCACAATGGGCTCTCCTTACCTCTGGCAGACACAAGACTGTCTTCCTCTTTGACTATCTGGGACTATACATGTGGTTACATTCAATGTGACTCTTAGTATCCCATCTCTTTGATTTTTGTTCTTTGAAGAAATAAGTTGCTTCCACCCTTTCATTGCTTCTGGTAAAATGGCGCAAAGAGGAATGGAATTTGGGCTGCACACATTCTAAAATAAGATGTCTGAAGATAAAGAAATTAAAAGTTTTATTAATATAAAATGCTGTCATGGCCTTTCATCTGACTCACAGATTTTACTAAAATTGAAAAGTGAACATGAAATTATATACTGTCTCTCAGAAAAAGAAATACAGTGAGATTAAATCTGACTTCTGATTCTGCCACTGGCCAACCATTACCTTGGTGGGTGGGTTCTCACCAAGCCTAAATCTCACCATCCAGCATTCAGGGAATTGAATCAGATGCTCTTCTTAATTCTTCTCCTCCCTGACATTCCAATTCCCAGGCATGCCTCACCTTACTGGGTCAGACAAGATTATTATCTTTATTACTGACTGCATTTGTTTCTGTCTGCATAAACAGAAATGCCCTTGGGATCACAACATTTTTTTTTTTTTTTGAGAAAGAGAGAGAGGAAAAACAATGTGAGTGGGGGAGGGGCAGAGAATGAGGGAGAGAGAATCCCAAGAAGGCTCCATGCTCATGGCAGAGCAGCTGTTGGGATTGATCTCATGACGATGAGATCGTGATCTGGGTTGAAATCAAAAATCGGACGCTTAGCCCACTGAGTCGCTCAGATGCCCCGAATCACAACATTTTTATACCTTTCATGTTATCACTGGAGTCCTGAAATAGCCCAGGATCTTTTCTCAGGCAATGCACCTTAACATTTGTTTCAGACAACCTGTGCTCTCCCCAGATGATCACGGAGCAGTTCTCGGTCCGCGCTGAGATGGCCTTGACAAGGATTCCGATGCAGTGGCATTCGTACAAGAACCAAAGACTGACTCCTCGCCATGAAGCTCCAGGCTAGCCTGGACCTCTGGAGGCAGTAGACGTCTCCCAAGAGGCTTCATGCAAAGCTAGACCTTGAACCCAATTTTCATCTTTCCTCATGATCCCACCACACATTTGCACACACTTCTACCCCAGTGTGTGTGGCTGTCCATGTACCCATTGGTTTCCCCCAAAGGTGTCATATTTGCAGGTTCAGAATGTACCTGATGTACCTGCACCCACAGAATCTGACAGTGTCTGGCACTTCAATGCAGGAGTTCAGTGACTGCCTAACCATTTCCTTGGGGGGATGGGTGAGGGGAAAGGGCTTCCTAAGAACAGATACTATGGGGCCACTCATGTGGGGAGAAGGAAGAAGACCCCAGAAGCAATCCCTAGATTATTTTCTACCTTTCTCCTACTTGCTGCTGGTGTGTGTGTGTGTGTGTGTGTGTGTGTGTGTGTGTGTGTGTGTAATATGACCAGGAAGTTAACCTTGCCTTCTTGCCTCAAGGATTCTAAGAGTGCATGTAGTGTGCTGTTCTAGAATTCGTTATCCAGCATGGCATTTANGGGTGTGTGTGTGTGTGTGTGTGTGTGTATGTGTGTGTGTGTGTGTAATATGACCAGGAAGTTAACCTTGCCTTCTTGCCTCAAGGATTCTAAGAGTGCATGTAGTGTGCTGTTCTAGAATTCGTTATCCAGCATGGCATTTATGTTGTAGCTTGGAATTGGTCTTTTGTTTTTACTAAGTATTGACATCATGCTTCCCTGGAAGGAATTATCACTCTCTCGGAGAAATTGTAGCAAAGGTCCTTTTTTTTATAGCCTTGGATCTTCCTTTATCTCCTTTCAGTTTGCTTTTCAAACAATGCTTAAATTATCCCCCATCTCCCTCTTTGACCTCTGTGCTTGCCTTTGTTTAATTTTTCCCTTAGATTTTCTCTGAGGATAAGAATTCCCCTTGTTTTATCATCAACTTCTTTAGAAGATCTTTTTTGATTAACCTGGTTATTTTAATATTTGAGTCATCTTGGCAATTCACCATTTATTCATGCTGCAAGTTCTTCTGATTTATTACCAGCCTTCATCAGGCACATTTTCCCTTGTTGCCCACCTCCAGATTAATCCGAACTGATCTGCGAAGCTTCTTTCCAGAAAGTCAGATCATTCCTATGTATTCACTCCTTTTCAGGGGTGTAGGGCTAAGGGTCTGGTACCCTGCCAGCCACACCCAGTGTGGCTGGTCAATCTACTTTAGCCTTTCTCCCATGCTGAGACTGCCAGGTGTGGGAAATATGAAGAATGGAAAGAGTGAGCCTCTTGGATAGCATGCAGGTTCTCCAAGGCCAAGAGTGAGGGCAAGTTTCAGGGTGAGAGGTATACCTCCGGCCTTTGGATGCAAAGCTTGTATTATGCCAGCATCTGTCCTGTCCTGTGAGCACATCCTGTCCACAGCCTATAACATACAGAAAACATCAGCCCTTTTGATCCAAGAACTGCATCAAATCATTTTGACCCTTTTAGGAAGATATGTAACCTGGACCAAGTGGAGCCAGATGACTTTTTTTTTTATTGCCAGAGCATAAAACAATATTAAATGATTTCATGAGTTGTAGCCAGAACATCTGTTATTAAACATTAGGAATCTGATTTATTCAATTATAACAAATTGGCACTCAGCTGTCTCTAAAGTAATGCCTTACCCTTGGGGCAAGAAAGTGTCATTTGTCAGTTTTCTTTTTGAACATACCATCTTTTCCGCATGTCACAGGACTGCTCTTCTTCTCTCAGAGATGATGTCCCTACTGAGGACAAAGACTTCCCCGGGCAGAGTGCGGCAGGGGCATGTAACATGTTCTGCTCTTGCAAGGGCAGTGCAGTAGGTCCAGAGCCATACGGTCTCAGAAGGCAGTCAGGTTGTCATAGGCAGAAGGGGGCATCAAGGAGGAAAGGCTCATATGTAGAACTCTGAAGGCCATACAGCTGACCCAAGGAATTGCAAAGCAGGTGTGTCCCTGCTAACTCCTCCAAATTGGCCCCGATTTTTCCTCAGCTACTGCTTCTGCAGCCTTGTTGGACACACCTTTCTATTCCATATGCTGCCATCCCCAGACATTGAGAAAAATTCTGCCCTCAAGTCCTCCATTCATCATAGATGAATGTGAGCATCCAATCCTTGGGACATCAGCCTTTGGCACCGATCGGAGTAATAAATGGAAATCATGGCATTCCACTGGTGGGATTTCAGACTTTAGTCACCAGGTGAGAGTGTGTTGTTGAGCATTGGGGCAGGCAAAAGGTATAAAAAGAGAAAATCTCTTAGAATATGGAGGCTTCCCAAAATAATCAGAAGCCATCCATTCATTTTATGGTTCATTTTACACATCATTTGCCGATTCGCTTTCAGATATTTACCTGTGCTAGTCACTGTGTTAAGTATTGGGAAATGGGCAAAAAATGTGGAACTTCTTGATCCATTCACTCAAGAAGTCTACGGTCTGATAGGAAACATCAGATGCTGGCACGAACTGAAGTAGAAAGTTGTGAGTCATGGGAGAGTCAAAGATAAAAGATTGGGGAAAATTAAAGGGAAAAGAAAGAAAATGTCCACTGAAGTGTTCCAGGCAGGGTTTCATGAAGGATATGGAATTTGGGCTGGGCCTGGGGAAGAATGGGTGTTAGAAGAGAGACAAGAAAGGCAGCAGCTTTTGTAAAAAGAACTCATGGCTTGAAACAAGGCATGGGTATAGAGCAGCCCTGACATATGTTTGATGGCAAATACTTGATACTCCTGAAACCCACAGTCCATATAGAGGAATAATGGGAGATGAAGGTGGAAAACAGGCAGATGCCTTGTCTCGAAGATCTGTATTGCCTGACAAAGGTATATTCAATTGGCTGAAGTGTTTTGAGGATGCAAACAGAACTTTAATTCAGGATGATTAATCTAAAAACAGGAATAAATTGCAATAGGGACACCTGAGAAAATGCAGGTGAGAGAGAATAAAAACATATGCTGGAGTAGTTGGGATGGAGAAGAAGAGACGTTTACAATGGAGGTCTTGGTAAGTGTTCAGGAGCTACGTGTTATTATAAAAGGAGCCTGGGTTTTGGAATCAGACAGGCTCTAGGATGACCTTCACGTTTTTTGCTCACTTGGGACTATCTGGAGTAAGTCACAATGTCTCGAGGTCCCCATGTCTTCCTCCTCAACAGTGTCCACTTGCATGTGGTATTGAAAGCTCATATAATCTCTCTTGGGTTGCAGCAAGGCTCAGGTGGGATAATATATGTGGTAACACTTGACAAAGTCTTTTAAAAAAGCCAGAAGTTCGGGGCGCCTGGGTGGCTTAGTCGGTTAAGCGTCCAACTTTTGCTCAGGTCATGATCTCACGGTTCGTGGGTTCGAGCCCCGCATCGGGCTCTGTGCTAACTGCCAGCTCAGAGCCTGGAGCTTGTTTCAGTCTGTGACTCCCTCTCTCTCTGACCCTCCCCTGCTCACGCTGTCTCTCTCTCTCTCTCTCTCTCCTAGAAATAAATAAAACATTTAAAGAAAAAGCCAGAAGTTCATTGTGGTTATTTAAGTTATTGCCTGGATTTGTGGGAAGAACAGAAGATCTCAGATGAGCTTCAAGTTTTTGCACCAAGATGGCTACCAGGGTGGAGACTCATGTGATGGAAAATGGAGAGGAGGAAGGGAAAAGGGGAGTCCCCACTCACCTGGTACTTCCAAATAAACTCTAGGTGGATAAAGATTACACTGTTAACTCGAAACAACTGAAGATGTTTTATAACGTAGCAGCTGAGAAATTCTGTCTAAGAACTACAGGGAAGCTCAAAAACAAAGGAAAATATTAATACATTTGGCTGTATTAGAAATGACGGCTTCTATATAACGAAAAGTAATGAATAAGATTCATTGGAAGAAAAATAATAGACTGGGAAACTTGTGGGCCAATCATGTGACTGACATGGAGTGGATTTCTGAACACATGAAGAGCTTTACAGAACAATTAAAAACACAAATAAGCAGACAAATAGGAAAAGAGGCAAAGAATATAAATGAATAACCTATAAAGTGATAAATACAAATGATCAATATACAAAAGAAAACTAATTAGATGTTTTTCAAAAAATTTTTCTGTTTGTATTTTTTTTTTTTACAAATAGTTTATTGTCNAGAGGGAGACACAGAATCTGAAGCAGGCTCCAGGCTCTGAGCTGCCAGCACAGAGCCTGACATGTGGCTTGAACTCATCAACTGCAGGATCATGACCTGAGCCAAAGTCAGACGCTCAACCGGCTGAGCCACCCAGGCCCCCCAAAGAACTAATTAGCTTTTAATCAAAGACATTCAAATAAAATAAATTTTTTATTGAATTACAGATTTTTATTTAATTACAAAGATTAAGAATACTGTTTTTATGACAGATTGAGAAATGATTACTATTGTATATTATTTGAAGTGGGGATGAAGTATAAAATATAGCAGTTTTTGTGGTGTTCAATTTGATAAATACATATTAGTATGTATAAGTAATATATACATATAGCAATCGCGGCCACATTTGGGACCTTATGTGAAGAAAATAGACATATAAATGTGAAAATATAAATAAATAAAGATATCTCTTGTGTTGTTTAAACTGGCAAAAAATAGAAGCAAATACACAATAGATTAGATAAATAAAATGAGATACACTTGTGATATAAAATTTTCTTCAGCTACCAGAGTTGATGACATGGATCTTTATTTATTTAAATGTTAAGTTGTTAGCATATTATTGAGTGAAGGTGTGTAATATTATTTAGAACACTACATATACATAAATATACATATGTTTGTTTGATTATGTACTTTTACAAGATATGTCTAGAGTGATGTTCACTAAAATGTCACCAGTGTTTTTCTCTGGATCTCTTAGATTTCTGGACATTTTTCTATGTTGCTTCAATGTTTAAATTTTTAAAGGAATCTTTGCCAAAAGCAATCACATTTTTAAATAAAGTACATAAATAAATAAAGAGAAGGAACCAAAGAGGGAGAAAAGAAATAAAGGAGGGAAGGGAAGGAGGAAGCGAAGGATGGTGTATTACCATGTACCCATGGGGTTTGATTTATGGAGGTGGCTGGGAGCCAATACAGAGAGACCAATTCCATGGAAAGAAAAGCTATTACATCAAGTTTTCAAGACAAGGGGGTACACCATACCATACAAGGCCACATGAAGAAGCACCAGTTTTTCCCAGAAGGCAGAAGCCTCAGTGAGGAGAAACCGTGATCCAGAGTCTTTACTGGGCTTTCTGAGGGCAAGACAAGACACTGAGGCGGGAAACAGCTCATACTCACTCATTGGAATAATGTCTCTAGGCTTTGGGATGTAGGAGCAGTCTCCAGCTACCTGGTACCTGGCCCTGGGTTGATTCAGGGCAACGGAAATCCTGCCTTGCGGCAGGGAAGTTAGAGGAAGGAGATGGCTGGAGGGTGCACTCAGGAAATTGGTTGGTTTGCATGTGAAAGGTGTGTTTGCAGGCAAGCTGCTCATTAGTTCTAGAATTAACTAGTCCTGGGAAGAGCATTCTCCCTCTGGACAGCTAGCCCCCCCACTGAGCACATTCCCAATGTCATGACATCATAAAATTTCAAACACGATCAATACAGGGGGGAGTGAATGGAAAAAGGAGAGGGAATAGTTGGCGGGGAAGACCCTGAGAAGGTGGAGATGGTGGATTCGGAGGGTAAGTGGAAGGTCTTGCTGTGGTCTGATGGAAGGGCAGGGCCTCCTCCAAGGATGAGGAGAAGGTGTGAGAAGCCATGCCAACTTCTGCTATCTAAGGAGAGAGGCAAAAGAAATCGACTCTTAGATGGCCTCAATCTTAGCAAAAAAGTAGTCTAAGTTATTTCTAGAAAACAACCAGGATAGAGTTTGGAAAAGAATTAGAAAAAATGGAGGTGGTTTTAGGGGTGCCTGGGTGGCCCAGTTGGCTAAGCATCTGACTCTTGATTTTGGCTCAGGTCATGATCTCACAGTTTGTGGGATCAAGCTTCTCATTGGGCTTCATGCTGAGTGTGGATCCTGCTTGGGATTCTCTCTCTCTCCCTCTCTCTCTCTGTCCCTCCCCAAACTGTGCTTTCTCTCCTCTCTGTCTCAAAATAAATAAATATACTTAAAAAAAAATAAAATAAAAAAGTGAGGTAGTTTTATACAATTGCTGGAGGAAATTCAGCATGTGATTTTCTAAATGTGAAGTAAAGAACATTCATTAGGGTCCAGTGAAGGTTATATTCAGGGCCAGAAAAAAAGATAAGTCTGACTCAGGGCAAGGCTTGGATATTTGTTCATTATGGAAGAGAGTCTTAGACTTTTTAGACTTAGACTTAAACCTCAATTCCTTGAACAAAGCAGTTTCAGCATCAGAAGTGAGCTTCTTTTTTTTAAAGTTTGTTTATTTATTTATTTATTTATTTATTTATTTATTTATGTATGTATGTATGTATGTATGTATTTTGAGAAAGAGAGAAAGAGTGCTAGTGAGCAGGGGAGGGGCCGAGAGAGTGGAAAAAGAGAACCCCAAGCAGGCTCCACACTGTCAGTGCACAGCCAAGTCCCACAAACCCTGAGATCATGACCTGAGCTGAAGTCAAGAGTTGGATGCTCAACTGACTGAGCCACCCAGGTGCCCTTAGGAATGAGCTTCCTCTGCAGACTTGCCACGATGATACAAGAACCTACGTTGGCTGCCATATGGACCAGTGTCCATCATGGCGGTTGGCCCTTGAAATATTGTTATCTGGAAGACCTGGTCCTCTGTGTGCCAACTCTGCCCCTCACATACTCACTCTAGGAAATAGTTAATAACAATCTGCCTCCCAGTTCCTGACATGGCATGAGAAAGGGATAAAAACAAACACATTGTTGAATTGCTTTCCCCAACATTCAATATCGTGAACATTTTCACACATCTGTCTGTTTAAATCTTGCTCCTTAATGAAACCAGCCCCTACACAAGACTCACACAGGCAGGACATAAGTTTGTTAACAAATGAATGAATGATTCCATTCTTTGTTTCACAGAGTTTTACTATGTGCAATACAATATAGAAGATGACCTAATTATCATTGCTTTCTCTCTTCTTACTTGGTTTAGTAACTGATGTCTCCAAATGCTTGAGTGAGGGCCGATGAAGGAGAGAAGCAGGAAACAGCCCCCAGTTATCAACTGATTGCACATGACAGAGGCCGGCTGTGTGAGGCGATAAATAGGTTCTGCCGACATTAGGCTGAGCAGCGCCAATGTGGACATATTCAGAAAAACAACAAGCCAACGTGGTCATTTCTCTGGGCCTTGTCTTCTTTCTTTCCAACTGAACTGAATTCTTTACTCCTGATTTGGAGGCTATTTACAGTATATCCTAGGGAGCCAGCCTGCGGTGTTGACTCTACTTTCTTTTGGAAATATTAGAATTCATCTCCTGAGGGAGTCAGAGGGACTGTTTGTTAGTTTAAAAATAAGTCATACATTTGATCATAATTGTGCAAGACTCTCTCCTCCTCCTTGAAGTGTCCATCTCAGGGCTGGTGGAAAGGAAGATGTCCATGGGGAGACTGGAGGCAGAACAGTTGTCTACAGGGCACGGTCTCTCTTATCTGGAAATGAAAGAGCCAAGAAAAGAAGCATAACACTGAAAAATACTACATAGTAACTGATGCTGTTTACCAAGAAATGAAGTCAAAAGGGAAAAAGTTCCCTATTAGTGGGAGGAGATTTATACCTAAGCCAACTTTTCCCATAACATCTCCAGTGGATTTTCTTTCTTTCTTTCTTTCTTTCTTTTTTTTTTTACTTTACTTATTTATTTTGAGAGAAAGAAAGACAATGGTGGGGGGGAGTAGAGGGGCAGAGAGAAAGGGAGAGAGAGAGAGAGTCCCAAGCAGGCTCCATGCTGTCTGTGCAGATCCTGATAAGGGGCTTGAACTCACCAACCATGAGATCATGACTTGAGCCAAAATCAAGAGTCAGATGCTTAACTGCCTGAGACCCCCAGGTGCCCCCCCCCCTTTTTTTTTTAAAGGATTCTTTACATTAAAAAAAAAAAACAACAGAAAAAGCAAGCAGGAGTTGTACAATACCCACAGAGATCCAAAACAGCAATTTTTGAAAGTTTCAGCCCAGTTGAATAACTGGCTCATTTTTTAAAGTTTATTTATTTGTTTTGAGAGAGGCACAGACCAGCATGAGTCAGGGAGGGGCAGAGAAAGAGGGAGGCAGAGAATCCCAAGCAGGCTCTGCACTCTTATCATGGAGCCCAACAATGGGCTTGAGCTCAGGAAACCATAATATCATGACCTGAGTGGAAACCAAGGGTCAGAGACTTAACAGACTGAGCCACGCAGGTGCCCTGTCTCATTCTGTGTCATGTCATCTAGACACTAACATGGACCTTCACTCTGATTATATGAACATTTCATGTTTGAGTCACACAGACAATTCCTGCTTTTTTCTCCAATGGCACCTTCTCTCTGAACAATCTTATTCAAGCTCAGAGCCCAATACCACAGGCAGGATGATAAACCCTAACATGTAAGCTGTACACTGAATATCCAGTTTGAGCTCTGATCATTTCTACAATGCTACTGATTGCTTAGAGACACCTTAAGTATGTTTTCAAAACCAAACCCAACCTATTCTCCCAAAACCAGTAACTCTTCCATCCTGATATCTTAGTAAATGATCACCATACCCAATCTTTCAAAGTCAAAATATACCTACACCATTACGAGAGATAGTGTCCTAAAGGCTTGATCCATACAAAGTCTCTTTGAAGAAGAATAAGATACACATTTCAGCTTAGAATGAAGTCACAAACTGCAGATTGTCTTTGGTATCTCATTTGTATCTCTGGGGCATTTAAAGTTGTTGGGCTGCTGCCTCCTTCTCGGAACTACTCCTTCATTCCTGTAACTTCCTATTTCCATCATCCATTTTTTCTTTGTAAGTTTCCTGATTTTGTTCTTCTGCCTTCTTTCCTGTTGTGATAATATTCCCTAATAAAGATATTGTCTAATACTGTTTATCATTCTACGTTAGAGTGCTTAAGAAAGACCCTATTTCTTAAGCTTCCTATTCAGTAGATCCTAGATATGCATTTTTAAGAAGCTCTCCAAGTGATTCTAAGTGGTTTGTGTAACACCCTTTTATATATAATTTGTCAGGCAAATGCAAGGTGGTGCTATCTTTACAAACAGTATGTAAACTATGTCTGTAAATTGTACTTCTCCTAGTGGGCCAAGAGGGTGAGACTGACTAGATGTTCACAAAACCTAGTTCCTCCTCTTTCAAGACATTCAATTCCTTGCAGTTTCTTGAGGTCATGTGTCTGAGTTCTAGGCTGTGAATGAAAGTAATATGCCCATAAAACCTTCCATTTGTATCTCTCCATGCCACTTTCCTCTTCCAGTTGGCTGAGTCAATACTGATGGAAAACTTGCAAGTCTTGGATTGAAAGTGGCACAGGCTCTGACATCCTGAGTCATTGACATATGACATGGAAGAGGATTTCCCTGCTGACCTGTGTACTCCTCACAGTACTGTAACATAACCAAGAAGCAAACTTATATTGTTCCAAGCCATTGACATTTAGGGGCTATTTGTTATAACAGTAACGTGTCACTAAGTAATACAGTTAGATGAAAAGTAATGGAAATCAGTCATTCCCATGGTGTATCTCAATAACATCTGGATATTCTTTGATCTCCCATCCTTCATGGCTTCCTAGTTACTGTAAAATTGCCAACATCAGAGGTTCTTAACTTTTCTTATACCGTGGATACCTTTGGCACATGTCCTATGGATACATTTCAGAAGAAAATATTTTTGTATGCTTAAAATAAACCATACAGGGTTGCAAAAGAAACTCATTTGATTGGAATCATCACTATTATCTTAAAAATTAAATTTTATGATACTCTTTGAACATGTTAAAGAGCAAAACAACACATTAAAAATGTAAGCAAACTAGAAGTGGAGTTTTTACAGGTACATCAATATGTGAGGGTGGCTTGCATCTCTCACCTTGAATCAGAATATTGAACTGTGAGGTGGTCTTTGTCAAGGCAACACATCTGTCACATTTAGTCAGTGTTGATTTTTGTTTGTTTGTTTGTTTGTTTGTTTTTGATGGTTGCAAGTGTAGAAATCCCAATTCACAAAGACATATTGAGGCATTTGGAATGAAAACTTCCATAGATGGTCAGGAGAGTCTTCTCTCAGGAATACCAGAACTCTCCAAGGATTTTTTCAGTTAGACTCTGACGTAGTAAGATTTCAGTTTTACGATCAATGAGCTCATATTTGGCTAGGTCAACATATTTGATACAGTTTATATCCAAAACTGTTCAGTAACACATAATGAAAATGACTCATCCTTTTCCACTTATTGATCAACAAGCAATTGTAGAGAAAGAATGTATTGCAGATGTCTGGGTAGCTAGTGGTTGGTGGCTGAATGATATCTAGATTGGGTTGCCTGAAAGCAATATGGCAGCACTGCCCAGGAAGACTGACCATGTGGGATCTTGGATCTAATAACTACCATAGTCTTAAATAATTTTGAAATATCTGCAATAACTGTAATGCAATACGGCAATATCTGATTTTTAGAGGTGAAAAGTCACAAGTTCTGCTAATGTTCCTGTGGTGTCTTGCCTACATTTATAATGAAAAAAAAAAAAAAAACCACTCAATTTCAGTAAAAGTTACTGGGGAAAATGGTGTTGTTTCTTCCCAAACAAGTTTAAGAATCTGCTGAATTCTGCCCATTAATCTCTTGGGGAGAGGTGAGGGCCCCAGGTAGAAACCCTCGCTCGAACCCTTTGAGATAATATTGTGCTGATATAGAAAATTCTCTTCTTGCCACAGGGTATACACTTGAGTGTGGCCTTATGTGGTAAAGATATGTTCTGAAATGGGAAATAGCTCACTCTTCCCTCTCTTCCACTCAAATGGCACCTTCTACTTTTTTCCCCCTGCCCTTTCTTGTGGAAGAAACTACCACCAAAGGGTACAATGCTAAGACTCAGGCTCTAAGTCAGGCCACACACACTACAGTGTTGCCAGAAAATATAACGTTCCATTGTATGTTCAGTAGTGGCATTGCAGAACTTTCTTCAATTTTCTATCTTATTTCTTTCCTGAAAACTGCTTTGTTTTCTCATAGTTTTAAATGAGTACCATGCAAAATATAAGGGGAACTATATAAAAGTGAGATGGAAGTAACTATATAGACACAAAAATACAAATAAGCACTTGTGTTCACCATGTTTACCCTTGCTTAGGATAATTTTCTTTAGCATTAGGTTTAGTACACACACACACACACACACTTCTGAGAAAGAGAGGGGGGAGAGAGAGAAATTGGCATCATCAGTGAATCAGATTGCTCATGGAAGACTTCCACTAGATTATCAATTTCATGAAGAATGGAATTGAGTCCTAGCATCTGTGAATTTCTGCTACCTGGCTCAAAGAATTACACAGAGCATGTAAATAGATAGATGTTTGTTAAAGTGAGCTAAAGCCTGCTAGCTTACGGATAATTTGTAAAAGTCTTGAATAGACATAAATCTAAAATAATTGACATAGTCTGTTTTTAACAGAAGTGGGCTTACTTGAATGTAATATAGGCTTACTGTAATCTTGTAATCTTGGGAAAGTTACTTAAACTCTCTGCAGCTCACTTACCAAATTGGTAAAATAAGGATAATAATGCCTACCCTTAAGAACTAAAGGATTAAAGGAGTTAGCACATGAAAAAAGTTTAGAGAATAATACTTGGCATATGATAGGTACTCTGTTAAGTATCAGCTATTACAATTATTAGTAGACATAGTACTATTCCTAGTAGTAATTTCATCACTGTAAGAAGTGCCAAGAATATTGAAAGGCTTAGTTCTACTACCATTTCTAGATCTCATTGCTTATTAAGCTCTTGTATCTATGTTTAAGTTTGCTTTGTCCTTTACCTTTATTGCCAGCTAACTTAGCTATCACCCTGAGTTACTCTAAGACTCCCTACCTGTAAAGACCCCCCTCTAAATTGAACTCTGTAATTGACTATAAACCTGGCATCCATACAATTCAAGACTATTTGGACTGTTTACAAAATAGTATTAAACAGATGGATCTTTCTGCATCTCATAAACGCATCTGATTTTTGATTGACTTTTATGATAACTATACCTAGATATCCAGAAGGATTCATTTTTTTGGTAAATGAATGTGTCCACCTCATAAGTAAGGTAGTGCTGTATGTTTGCATGTATACTGGCATCATCTTCCTTTTATTCCCTTTATAATGATTACTTTCTCCATCCTCACCTCTGGTAATAAAGCTGTACATTCTCTCCAGTCACCCTAAGGTTATGGCTAGAAAACAGTGACCTGAGTGAATTTTAGTGTCAATAGCCACTAAAACACTCTATGACCAACTCCAAGACTCAAGTATATTTAGAGATGAGCAGGATTGGCTAGATATCACAAAGGCATTTCTTCTCATGCTTTGTATTCCAACTTAAAAAATGGTATTTCTTCTTCTCAACACATGGACATGCCTCATGTGACTGTCAGCTCCTGCTGGTGAGCAGAGGCAGAGCTGGGCCTTGGCCACCTTGGTGGACATGCATTCAGCTCCTGTTTGGTGAAGGAGAAAATACCAGAATTTTGAGCTCAGCAGGTGATTGTGTCATTCTTGATGTATTTCTTGCCGTCTAACCAGTTGGTAATATAGTTTATAAATCTAATCCTATAGTGGAGACAAGTTGGATGGGAGATTTTGTACTTAGGAGGAATATACCTAAGGGGCTTTTAAACTGAACAATATTAAGTTGTTGGTATCACTGTTTTATGGTTCTGGATAGTCCATTCTAGCTGGACAAGATTTCAAGATTTATGGTAACATCAAGCTAAAGAATGGTGTATTTTTAACATGCTCACATATCACCTTGCAGCTGAGGGAGACTTATGGTTCCTACTACTTTGGCTGGACCTCTTTTCTTCTGGCTTCTTGATCAGGTGTCTGTCTTGGGAATGAGAGCCTTCCCAGAATAAAGCTTTGCCTTCTTAATGCACATCAACAACATGGCCAAACAAGAAGCAAATTCCAAATCAAGAGGAGTACCTGCTTTGGGGAAGGATGGTGCAATGGAAAGTTCAAGGGAGTAGGAGTGAAACATATTGACTTCAGCTCTCAGCTCCAACATTGAGTTAACCATGTGATTCACCTTTAGCAAGAGCTGAGATCTCTCTCAACATCAGTGTGGTAACCATGGAAATGCATGACTCAGATCTTTCTCAAAGAGAAAGCCTCCTATGAGGACTGTGATTAGCAGTCCTCTGGATGCCACACACTCAGGGTCTACCACAGAACTCTTGCCAAGGCCGCACTCTTCTTGGGATGCTCCCAGATAATAACTGAGTGCTGTAGAGATATTGAGCAGGGCTATCCTGCTCAACACAGGATTTGTCTAATGTGCAGTGGGTGCCCTGGGTTTCTTATTGCCTTGCCAGCATGCTCAGAGCTATACTGGAGCCTGAGCCTCTTCCTGCATGACCCTCTTTCATCTTTTCTCTCTTTTTGGAAGTGTAACACCAGCATCCCACTTTGAAGACCCCTCTTCTTGTTCATGCTTCTTCTCCCATTTTTCTTCGTAGGAATTGTGCCCAATAAATCTCTTGCATACTGATTTCCATTTTGGCATTTTCTTCTCAGAGGGCCTGAACCAGCAGTCAGTGTATGGACATGTGTTATATCTGCCTACACTGTACATTTTACCTCTTCTTATAGTAATGCAGTCCCTGCATAAACCAAACCATCTTATCAGAGAACTAGCTCCAGATGGAGGGTTATGAGAGACTATCAATCAGACATCCCACTTTCCTGTTTTGGTGCGACTGAGCTGGGCACATGAGCCAGGTCAGATTAACTACTGTTCTCATCTCTGGTATAAGTGGTTCAAGTAGGCAAAGGATCAAAACAATCCAATAAGGGCCTCCACTCTGACGTGACATCCTGACACTTTCCTTCCTTTAAGAGATGCTAAAGGTTTGAACAAAACTGACAAGTCACCACAGAAAGGAGATGACACAAGGAATCCACTGTGCTCAGGGAAGAGCACAGCAAAAAGCTCAGTGTCCGGAGTCCCTGGTCTGAAGGCTCTCAGAGCTGTCCTCCTTCTAGTCACTTTTCCTTTGGTCTGAAGTCTACTTCTGAACTCTTACACTCTTTCCCTTGCCTTTTAATTTTTGTTTTAACTTAAGTTGGTTGAATTGGGTTCTGTCACTTACACTTGAAATAGTTTCCAATAATAGAATCAGTTTCTAATAAACTGAATCTATAAACTGAGAGTGATCCTGCCCAGGGAACAGAATAAAATGTGGAATGGTAGGGAATGTGGGCAAAATGCCTGACACAGAACAGGCAACTAATAGATAGTTTTGAATGAAACTGTAGAAACATAAGAAAAATGAGAGAATAAGGGAATTCTGGGACCAGGAATAAGGATATAATTTTCAAAAAGTCATGATAGCACATGTGGTAAGCACTCAATCACTATTTTTGTTGAATGAAACTAACAATAGAAAAATACTTGGCTTTACTCTACGTTTCTTTTACCAGGTTATCTGTGCTTCTTCATGGCCAGTCAGCAGGACTGAGAATGACATCCCTTCTGAGACTTTGATTCAGTTTCTGCATCCAAGTCAGGATTCACCACTTGGACATGAATAGTGGAAGAAGGATAGTGAGGAAAAGGGCCTAGAGATATTCAGAGACAGTGGCAAGAGGCAAAGTTGAGTAGCCATATGGGAAGTAAAGAGAAGGGCATCTAGAAGCAGTTGGGAACCCCAGGCTTTTTTTTTATTGTTTCAGTGAAAAGAGCCTCTGAAGTGCCAGACTGAGACCATGAGTTCTCCAGGTAGATGGATTATCCAGTTTCTCATCAAACCCAGTACTCTTACTGTTTTTTTTTTAAGTTTATTTATGTGTTTTGAGAGGAAAAGAGAGAGTGCAAGCAGGTGGGGGGGGCAGAGAGAGATGGAGAGAGAGGATCTCAAGCAGACTCTATGCTGTCAGTGCAGAGCTCAATGAGGGGCTTGATCCCACAAACCATAAGATCATGACCTGACCCGAAATCAAGAGTCAGACACTTAACCCACTGAGTCACTCAGGTGCCCCCAAACCAGTGTCTTTTAAATAGTTGTTCGGCACTTATTTCATAGGGATTGAATTAGTATCAGCAAGGAATTCTGTTGCTATTGATTATTACCATTCCAATCTGCTTCCCAGTTTGACAAACTGAATTTATTTACACTATATAAGTATGTTAGGAGTCCCATGGGCAGGGAAAATTGGCACCACATTTGTGCTTTGTTGGTATTGGTATATCTCTAGATATGAAATATGACACTAATCTGTGGGTTCATCAGTCTCTGCTCATATAAGCAGTAGTAATTGGAGAGGAGGCTGGAGGAAAGATTTCTCAGACTGACTGCCTAAAGACAGTGTAGTGCAGAGGAAAAGTTAGTCTGTGGAGAGCACTGTTAGTAGGGTTGGTTTCCTGGGATATTTGATGTATTTCTCTATCACATGTCATTCAACCTTTTATCCACTTTACATTGAGATATCCACACAAAACTGTCTTTATTTCTAATCAATGAGTAAACAGATACCGTACAACACAGCCATGAACCTATAAGTAGCCCAAGTATTATTTTTTTAAGCTTAGGGATGTATTACACTGACATGTTGGGATGGGCAACTTATTCTAGTTAGTAACAATCACATAGGCAAGAGGAGGGCATGATGGGAAGATATGCAAATGTAGAGAGAAAGCCAAGCATGTGTGGATCACATGCATGATGATCACACAGTGAAATGGATCCCAGAGACTCCACCATGGGCGCCAGGATGGGTGGAGGAGCAGCTTCTCAGAGCCAGGGAGTGTCTCCTCGTGAGAACCAAGGGGAAGGCAGCAATCCCTGAGCTGAACGCACGGAGCATTCCTAGACCCCATCTCAGAACCCACAGGCTCATTACCTCAAGAACATATTTCTCCACCTAAATAGAAATTTGGTGATTTGCTCAGGGAAGTAATGTTACTTTGTCATTCGGTTATAGGAGGACATTCACAACAGAAAGACCTTGTGAGAACATCCCCAAAACATCCCCTCCCCAAAAATTCACTTCCTTGCTTCATAATAAATGCAATCAATAGTCATTAACTGAGCTTTGATTAAGAGCATTTGGGACACAAAAATGATACTAACAGGGCTGACAGGCCCTTCTCCAAAGGAGCGTGCATCCTAGTGGGATTAGATGGAGGTACAAAGATGTGGTCAAAGCAGAGGGAATGTAGGAAAAAGATCAGAGAATCCAACTGGGGGAGATTAAAGAAACTGTCGTGGAAGAGGTGGCACCAAGGACAATGAATGACAAAGTGAAGTTTCAATACATAGGAGAATAGTGAGTGTGATCCATGCTTGAGGGACCAGGACACGCAGAAGCCACAGAGGCATGACAAAGAACAGAGGGTTAAACCCAATAGGCTGGAACTAGAGAAGCATGAACTGTTCCCTTATACAGACCCCCTCCTTATGTTACATTGTTTTATGATGGTGCCTGGAGATTATATGTCTGTTTGTAACTTTTCTGCCAATTTGCCCCTTAAAGCAGGAAGCTGGCACACTTCTCCATTACTTGGAGCAGAGATAGGAGCCCAGCAGGTGAAGGCCTGATCTGTGAGTGGGTGTTCAGTCTGCAGAAGAACAAACAGCAATGGCTTTATCCAGTGAGTATGTGACTACTCGAAACAATCTGTTTTCCTCGGATGAGGTCCCAGTCTCAGAAGAATTGAGCCACTGAAGTATGAAACTTTGGGGAACAGCCTTACTGCTGTTCTTGTGTCTGTTGGCCCATCGACTTGGAGGGAGTGAGTTTCCACTTTTCAGTTCACTTTTAGTCTGTGGACATGGAACCAGAGTGTGGTTGGTGGAATCACCACATTTCACATGGACTTTTCCCATTTGAATGACTACTGACTCAAACAACCTAAGACTTTTGCTAATACATTTAACATGAACAGAGCCCAATTCCTTTGTTATTTTTTTCCACAAGAGGTTCTCAAAATCACTTTTAGAACTTTCAAGTTGTGTGAGGCTTGAGCTTGGAAGGAAACTGTCTTATTTTTCTTCTCTGGAGAAATATGCAATACTTTGAATAAATTACCAAGGGAGCTTTTACAGAAAATTCTATCCTCTAGTTGAAAAGCACCTCTGACTCAGTCAGAAAAAATCCCTATACCTTACATCATGGTTTTCAGTCAGAGGATATTGTTAATACTGACACATAATAAGTAATTCGTATACGTTGACCACTGATTGCTTAACTGATGGGCAATGGCGTCGTCCTACGGTTTGCTTTCCTTTCTTTTTAAAACCACTCCCTCATTTCAAATGCCCCAGGTGCCCACCCTGATAACAGCACCACTTCAGTGTACTTTGAGGTCCCACTGTCTGTCATCCGTGTCCTCTCTACTGCTAGGGAGTGAAGAGACCATATTCTCTGCTGTTCCCTCTGTTTGGAGTGGTATTTACTCTGTCCCTGCTAAAGAGTTATGTTTCAGTCAGCTGCTTTTCTTCATTTTGGCGAATCCTGCTTGCTATTTCTCAATTACAAACTAATGACTCATATTGCAGCATCTTCTGATTTAAAATTAGCCCAGCAGATTGGATCTGTTAAAACGAAGAGAGCTGGAAAAGCAAGCTAATCCTTCATAGCACTGACAATCTCTGTGGTCTGCAGTGCCATTGGCAAACTGAAAGGAAAGGCCGAGGGACTCAGAAGAAAAGTGGTTTTAATCCATTTGGAATTTGATGGGCTAGCCTGGGTTGCATGAGTAATTACGCTCTATAAGATTCTGTGGAACCATCATAACACTTGCCAAAATAGTCTTACATTACGCAGTAGTAACAGATCAATCCCCAAAATCTCAGGTCTTACTATAAAGGGGTATGTTTCTCTGCTCACATGGTGTGTCCAACACATGTCTGAGGGAACCACTACCACTCAAGGACTCAGGTGGACAGAGAGCCCCTTCTCTGGTTTTTGTGGTAGTGAAGAAAAGAGAGTAGATAATTTCATATGGGGTTTTTACTGCTTCAGCCAAGAAATGACAATTGTTACTTCTGCTCATATTTCTTTGGTCAGAACAAATCACATTATCCCCATCAGCTGCAAAGAGGAGAAATGTAATTCTCTGTCAGCTTGGAAGGAGGAAGGACCAAAGTTTGGTCAGTACCAGCAATGTCAATCACATCTGCCCTGGTCATCAAATGACTGAATTACTTTTGTTACCACACAGGAACCTACATGCCTACCAGTACTTTACTGCCCACAGTAGAAAATCCAAATTCTCATTCATTCATCACAAATTTGTTAGCATCCAGCATGTCAGGAGCATGAACAGTATTTTCTACATTAGGTCTGGGCATTTAAATTTTTTTTAATTTATTAACTATTTTTAATTTTTTCATGTTTATTTATTTCTTTAGAGAGGGAGGGAGAGACACAGTGAGCAGGAGAGGGGCAGAGGGAGGGAGAGAGAGAATCCCAAGCAGGCTCTGTGCTGTCAGTGCTGAGCCCAACGTGGGGCTAAATATCACAAACTGTGAGATCATGAGATGAAATCAAGAGGTGGATGCTTAACCGACTCAGCCACCCACATGCCCCTAAATGTTTATTTAAATTCTAGTTAATTAACGTACAGTGCAGTAGTGGTTTCAGAGTAGAATTCAGTGACTCATCACTTACATGCAATACGCAGTGTTCATCCCAACAAGCACCCTCCTTAATACCCGTCACCCACCTAGCCCATCCCCCCCCAGTTTATTCTCTATCTTTAAGAGTCTCTTATGGTTTCTCTCCCTCTCTCAATTGGGGTATTTTTTTCTTTGATCTAAAGACTCATACTAAAAAGGCAAATAGGTAATCATGGAATAGGGGTAGGGTTACCATAATAAAGGCAAAGAATGAGAACACTCATCAGGCACTAAGCTGACAATCCTGAAATCCAATTGGGGGAATAGTCTCAAGCCTCCCAGCCTGAGAAAGGGGAATATTCCTTAATTAAGTTCTGATTCTTTTCTCTGCAGGGGCATGCCCTGGTCTTTGTTCTCTTCAGCCTCTGGATCTGACTTTTGGAAGGGTCTTTTCCATTTTTATCCTTCTCAGCCATTTCTGACATGGGCAATGAGTAACACACCCTCTTTGCTGAGTTCTTCTTCCCATTATTTCTGCATTTAAACTGGTCAACTCTTTCCAGAGCTATCTCTCTGATAACACTTTGCCAAATAATACCATTATTGACACACCATTAAGATCTTTACTTCTCATTCCTTCTCCTAGAGCCATAAATTTATTTTTTTTCTTAAGTAGTTTATTGTCAACTTGGTTTCCATATAACACCCAGTGCTCATCCCAACAAGTGCCCTCCCCCATGCCCATCACCCCCTTTCCCCTCTCCTCCACCCCCATCAGCCCTCAGTTTGTTCTCNCTCATGGTTTGCCTCCCTCCCTCTCCCCAACTATTTTCCCCCTTCTTCTCCCTCATGGTCCTCCGTTAAATTCCTCCTAATCCACCTATATGTGCAAACATGTGGTATCTGTCTTTCTCTGCTTGACTTATTCTGCTCAGTATAACACTCTCAAGTTCCACCCATGTTGCTACAAATGGACAGATTTCATTCTTTCTCATTGCCATGTAGTATTCCATTGTAAAGATAAACCACATCTTCTTGATCCGTTCGTCCGTTGATGGATGGTCCCCTACTGGGACCTCATCAAGATAAAAAGCTTCTGCACATCAAAGGAAACAATCAATAAAACTAATAGGCAACTGATGGAATGGGAAAAGATAGTTGCAATTGACATATCAGATAATGGGCTAGTATCCAAAATCTATAAGGAACTCATCAAACTCCACACCCGAAAAATTAATAATCCAGTGAAGAAATGGGCAGAAGACATGAACAGACACTTCTCCAAAGAGGACATCCAGATAGCCAATAGACACATGAAAGGATGCTCAGCGTCCCTCATCATCAGGGAAATACAGATCAAAACCACACTGAGATACCACCTCACGCCAGTCAGAGTGGCTAAAATGAACAAATCAGGAGACTCTAGATGCTGGCGAGGATGTGGAGAAATGGGCACGAATGTAAAATGGTGCAGTCCCTCTAAAGCTATAAACTTATTAAGTTCACATCATAATTGTTAATTATCTTACCAAACATTTCCAAATTGCATGCCATGAATCACCACCTTTTACCACCTCCAATATCAGTATCTTCAAGGGCCTCTTCCTACCATCTGATGCGTAAGCCAATCCTACATATTTTAAGTCTTTTTACTGATCTACCTCTTGATTATATGCATATATATAATTATTAAATAGTCTTCACACCCAGTGCAGAGCCCAACATGGGTCTTGAATTCATGACCCAAGATCAAGACATGAGATAGGATCAAGAAAGAGTCAGAGGCTTAACTGACTGAGCCACCCAAGTGCCCCACTAATTTTATAGTAACCAGGTTAGAGTAGATTATGCCAAATAACTACTTAACACTATAATCTTAGAAGGTTGATACATGAAATGTTTGTTTCTTGGCTCATGCTAAGTGCCAGTATCTATGTATTCATTAAATGTTGCACAGACTGTATAGATTGTGTTAGTGTTTCTGGATTTAGGTAAAGATGAGGAAAAACAGAGGGAACATTTATGGAGCACCTGATATGCTCCAAATATGATTAATGTAAGTAACTTACACAACATCACAGGGTTGGAATTGGAACCCACTTCTGCCAGATTCCAAAGCTCATGCCAAATCCTTCCTTCCATTCTTTCAAATTTCCACCTTTGCCTTTTTGTAGTGTTTGGCACAGGAGAGAGGATGCCTTAAATAAGTGTTTCTAGGACTTCTATGTGCACACATATTGCCCGAGGGTCTAATTAAAATGCAGGTTGTGATCTCTGGTGAAAGGCCAGAGATTCTGTATTTCTAACAGTATCTCAGATGATGCCAGGCCTACCAATCTGTGGACCACTCTTTGAGTAGCAAGGTTCTAGAGAATTGTTGTAATAATCATGGGTAATCTTGTGGGAGACCTTTGTAGACATGAAGAGCTATCCAAAGCAGTGTCTTTTCTCATGATCTAGAAAGACATTGTTTTACATCACACTTAATCCAACCCCTGTATGTCTGTTTGCTAGATTTTAACAGAGTTAGGTTTCTGTCACTCGCTACCAGAAGGGTCACAGCTAACAATGTTTATTGTTACTACTCAATAGCACAGCTGATAGTCAACTGGAAGATAAAGCAATGCTCAGGGTTAAAGGACTGCCTTCCCTATTGTAAAGATCTAAAGGGAATTAAAGAGCAATATCCAATTAAATAGTCTGGCTTATGTATATTACCCCCTTATATTTATCCTACTCTCAATCGCATCTCCTTGACTAGGATTCATATGTCATAGGACAACAGTCATCCCACCAGACAACCCCAAAGAGCCTTCCCAAAACCGGACCTGAACTACTTCTCTGGCTTCACCTCCTGCACCAGCCTACCTCTACTAGACATACCTGTGTCCCAATTGCCCCGGCTCACCTGTAATTCTCCACATTCACTGCAGTTTCCAAGCTCCTGTACCTCAGTTCATTTGGCCCTTGACCAGACGCTGGCCAGGCTCCTCTGAGCCCTTTATAGATGAAGCCTTGATCTAGGCCTACAGAAACTTGAGTAAAACACTGACATAGTTTGTAACAGCTCGAGGCCACACCTCTAGGTTGACCCTGGCCCCTGTTAACGTGCCTGCCTGGAAAAACTCAAGACTGTCAAAAGAATTCAGCCAACACCTGAAGATAGGGCCCCTGTCTCCCAGCATCTGTGGGAGAGCGGGAGTCTCACTTCAATAAGCACCAGGTAGCAAACCCAGTTGCGTTTCACAGGGACCAACCCTTCCTTTCCACTTTTTATACTTTTTCACTTTCCTGACTCTACTGAGCCTCTACTCACCCCACTAACTAGCCCCTCATTTGACCTTTAAAATGTGCAGTCACTGCTGTGTAGATGGGTCCAGTTCACATTGGACTCTCTTCCCTGTTGCAATAGTATATTACTGATTGAAATCTGTCCACCTTAACTAGTGTCTGGCTTTGTTTATCCCTGACACCTTTATCCTGGAAATCTTTCTTTACCCCATCTCTTTCCTAACTTCAAGATCCTACAAATGCAGCTGAAAAACTCTCACATCACTGGGGAGCCTGCGTGGCTCAGTGGGTTGAGTGTCTGACTATTGATTTCAGCTCAGATCATCATCCCAGGGTCCAGGGTCATGGGATCGAGCCCCATGTTGGGCTTTGCACTGAGTGTGGAGCCTGCTTGGGATTCTCTCTCTCTCTCAAAAAAATTTTTTTTGTTGTTAATTAAAAAAAAATAACAAAGCAAGCAAACAAACAAACCAAAACAAACCAAAACACCTCTCACATTACTTTCCCTAGGTCTCCAGCCTGTGTCTTTCTTTCATTCCTACAGAATAGAGCTTATACTCCATCTCGGCCCTGACTTAACCTCCTGTATTTTGTTAGGGCTTATTTTGTCTGCTCCACTGGTCAGTTAACTCTTTGGGAGTAGGAACTATGTATGATTATCTCTGGGTCCAAAACAGCTCAGCTCTGTGTTTCTTTAGGCAGTGCCTGCATCACTGCCTTCAGCGCCATTGTCCACAGCCTTAAAACAAAATAACCTGGTTAAGGGCGCCTGGGTGGCTCAGTTGGTTAAGCCTCTGACTGCAGCTCAGGTCATGATCTCACAGTTTGTGGGTTTGAGCCCCGTGTCGGGCTCTGTGCTGACAGCTAGCCCGGAGCCTGTCTTTAGATTTTCTGTCTCTCTTTCTCTCTGCCCCTCCCCTGCTCATGCTGTCTCTCTCTGCCTCTCAAAAATAATGAAAAACACTAATAAAAAGTAACCTGGCTAAATTTCCAGGCTACTGCCTCTGGGCCTCTGTTTTTAATAGAAATATAAAATCACTTATGAATTAGTGTGGCAAAAGCTATGATAAAGGAAGATTCTCTCCTGAGAAACCATAGCGTGGCTGGGGTCTCTCTCATGCACATCGCTGTGTCCTAGAAGGTGGGGCTCAGATAACTGGAAAATTTTGTGACATTTCTGCCTACCTCAGTTAAGTACCCTCCACATAAAGCATGTATATCCAAGCACAACACATGTTATATCATTGCACCCCACCATGCCCTCATTTACACACCATTCATCAAACACTTGCCATCCACTCTCAGATAGTCTTAAACAGTGCATATTGTACATGCATGCATTATGGGAGAGGAATACATTGTGATATATTTGGGACGCATTCTCAATAATTGTCAAGAAGGATGTGGACTACTATAGTCAATGAGTTAGTTAAATAGAAGCATTGAAGTAGGATGAAGTCAGAAAATCTGCCTTTTCATCCTGAGTTCCTCTGCTCTACTCCAAATCCTGACTCTCCAACCAGTCTTGTCCTTTTTTTTGTGCCTGAAAGTAACTAGAATTTTCCCACATACATTATTTCACTCATATGTTTACTCAAATATTTTCCTTAATTTTAAACTTCTCACAAACAAATCCAATATTCAAGGCCTTGCTCCAAATATACTAACTTCAAAAATTTCTGAGATTCTCAGTCCACTGGGAATTGAATTCTTATGGTGTAAATTATCCATTTAAATGATTCATGATGTTTTCATGTTACAGAAGTTTGGTGGTAAGGCCTTCAGTTTAGGACCTATGTCTTGTAAGTATACACTTGGTGGTTAATGCAGTACTGCACACATACTAGTTGCTCAAGACATCTGTAAGGACAAGCCATCTCTGGGAGAGGAATGTGTGGCCTCCCCCTCTATCATGGTGTGTAATTCACTGGCCCTTCGCCATAGGGCCTTCCTTCTTCAGACACCCTCTTGGAAGAATAGGTTATTAAAGCCATAAACCCAAGATCATAAATAACTTACCCGAGTCCCAATAAATCTGTATTTCATATGAAGCATGTTATTTTTGACAACAGGCCCAATTCCTTTGGAAATCACGTAGTAAGAAATAAGGGAGGTATCTTCCACAAAATCACATAATGGTTTCACATAAGGCTCTTGTCAGTCCTCACTCAAAATATAACACATTAGCCAATCAGATACCACAGTCTTGGTGGCTTCAGCCCTTGCTACAGAAAGCTCATTTTCTTCCTCTCTCTTGGGGCTGGAATTTCCACCACTCAAAAGCCATTTGTCTTGAAGATTTCATTTCAACATCAGCATAGGAATTAAAAAAAAAAAAAAGAAGAAGTCATTTTAGCCATGAAAAAGATTGAGATAAATCAGGCTTTTTTTTTTTTTTTTTAATGTCTTTGGGACTTCCTGGCTCTGGTGACCCTATAATGGCGGGTGTGGGGGAGGGCAGCTGTTTAAAGATGTTAGGTTTCCCATGACTGAGGAATATAGGCATATTTAATGGCTTTCTGGGCTTTCTGAATGGACAGATTGGTATCAACTGTTCCCAGAGTTTAGCTGACTCTGGGAACTATTCCCTGGACTCTCATGCTGGAGTGAGTTTTATACACTTTGTCTTTGGAAAATGACCTTTAATGCTAACTCCATAGTCAAGAAAAAAATTCAGATGTTCCTAATTTAATTTATTTTGAACTATCACAGACCATTTATCCATTCATTCATTGATTTATCAAGTATTTACTAAGCAGATACTTTGCACCTGGGGGCTACAGATTCAGAAAACAGATCAAGCCTGCTTTTGGGGTACACAGGGTTCTAGATAAATAATTTTCTGTATAAACATTTATGTCACAAATATCAGCATGTAACCAGCACCTGCCAAAACAATTTCATGCCATGGCTGAAAGGAATACTATGCTGGCCAGTGAGAGCTACTTCTCCCCAGATCCCCTCCCAGAAATCTAGAACCTGGGCCTGGCCATGAAGCCCTAAGACAATTCTATCCACCCAAATGGAATTGCTAGCCCAAACTGGCCTTTGGAATTCCAAGGAGACTTAGAAAATATCCAGGATGCCATTCCAAAGTATAAATCCACTTGACATGCAGTTTGTGGCAGACACCTCCTTGCCTGGGTCTGGGGGTATTGTTGACATCCTTTGGTCACTAAGTTATAATTCCTGGTTTCAAGAAGATCTCCTATTGTGTGTGAAGTTCTAACTCCACATGCCATGTAATATAATAAATTCACCCAAGTGTCACAGATGCCGTGATAATGACATGATGTAGTGGAAGTCCAAAGAAAAAATGGTTGGGGTAACTGGGTGGCTCAGTGTTAAGTGTCCAACTCTTGATTTCAGCTCAGGTCATGATCTTGCAGTTCGTGAGTTCAAGGCCCATATCGGGCTTCGCACTGACAGGGTGGAGCCTGCTTGGCATTCTTTCTCTTTCTCTCACTCTCTGCCTGTCCCCTGAGCTCAATATCTCTCTTTCTCTCTATCTCAAAAATAAGTAAACTTGTGTGTGGGGGGGAGGGACTTGGGAAAGAAATGTTATTTCTTTCTAAAAAAAAAAAAAAGAAAAGAAAGATTGAAAAGAGAAGAAAAATGGTCATTATTTGATCAACCTAAAGAGAACTAAGTAGAAATACATTTATGTGATTGTATAGTCAGGCATTTACTGTCCTGAGATGTCATTCAATAATGATTTGGAGATTTTTCATTTGATTTGTCATGCTAATCCTATGTCTACAGAAACTTCAGCATTCTGAATTGACCATCTGAAATGGATTACACTGGAAAATGAGAGACTTGGCTGTAGAGAACCTTACATTTGTCTAATCTGTCTACCACTTATGAGTTGTACAGTACTGTAGGAAGTAACTCCTCTAAGTCTTGCTTCCTTATCTATAAAACGGGAGTTGTAATATATATTTCACTTTTTTTAAGTTGATTTATTTATTTTGGGGGAGAGAGAGAAGGTGTTCCTGTGCATGCACGTGTGAGCAGGAGAGGGGCAGAGAGAGAGGGAGAGAGAAATCCTAAGTAGGCTCCTCGATATCAGCACAGAGCCCAATGAGGGTCTCCAACTCACAAACCATGAGATCATGACATGAGCCAAAACGAAGAGTTGGATGCTTAACCAACTGAGCCACCCAGGCACCCCTCATTGGGTTATTTTGAGGATTAAATTACAGATTTACCTATAAAATCATGTTCGTGGCATACAAGTTCACTCGTTTCCTTAGAGTAAAAGCAATTGCAGAAAATATGCAAAAAGGAAAATATTTCTAGAAAGAAGATGATCAACTCAATTTAGGATAAAAGACTTTCCTATAAGCTTACTATTTGCAGGTACAGCCCCAGAATGTTAGGTTCTGGCCCTGCAGTAAAGTCAGGCTATACCAACCAGTTTAGATGGGCTTCCAAGCTGGATACACATTTTCTAAAAGCATGTTGGGATATCGATGTCTATCTGAGCCTCTAAATTTCCTTGGTGTCTTAGATCAGGCGATGTTATAGACAGAATATTTGTGTCCCCTGAAAATTCATACATGGAAATCCTAACCCAAAATGTGATAGTATTAGGAGGTGAGGACTTTGGAGGTGATTATATCATGAAGGTGGAGCCTTCATGAGTGGAAATAGCACCCTTAGAAGAGATATAGAACTTGCCCTTTCTCTTTGTTCTCTACCGTGTGAGGATATAACTAAAAGGTGGCTGTCTGCAACCTAGGAGGCCTCATCAGAAATGGGAAGTGCTTTCATCTTGGACCCCCTAGCCTCTAGAGGTGCAAGAAACCAAAGTTTGCTGTATAGGCCACCCAGTCAGTGGTCATTTGTTACAGCAATCTGAAGTGAGACCTTATGATCTCATCTAATCCTAATTATCTCCCCAAAATCCCATCTCCTGATACCATCACATTGGAGGTTAGGGCTTTAACATATGAATTTTGGGAGGACACATTCAGTCCATCACAGTTTCTAAGTACAGACTCAGACCCGTGGGAATGAAGGTTCCTGGGAATTAAAGAGGTTGCAGGAAAGCTGGCTCACTCGACCTGTTTCATGAGATCTCAGCAGAGCTCCAACAGCGCCTGCCTCTGCCTGTGAAAGGCTCTGCTTCCCACTGAGTAATGCGTGAAGCCCCAGTCCTCCTAGACTCGCCTGAGAACATAAACTGCCACTCTCCCAACTCTTGGAGCAAAGCATAGCCCAAGCTTGGGGGTGGGGTTGGGGGTGACAGGTGGGAGCTACAGATGAGATCAGGGCTTTGGGTGAAGGTTGAAGGTGGGTGAAGGAGCAGGGGGAAGAGATCAGTATCAGCAAGAGGAAAAAGACTACATTTGGGGAACATGGAAGAAACGAATCTGACCCAAACTAAGGGTGCACTCAGTGAGGGTTGAAGGGATATTGGGGGACTCTGGGAGCGAGGGAGATCTCAGGAGATAACATTCCCACTCCAGAGTTGGCCTCATGGCCCTACTCTCCCCAGGGGCTGCCTCTCAGCAGAGAAGTCAAGAGGAAGCCATCTTTTTAGCACCTCTTGCTTTTGCAATCGGAAGCCTGAGAGCAAAGCACAAGGAAATTAAGAGAAATGTTTTGCACATTTGTATAGAAGGGGCCACTGTTTTGGAATAGAAACACCCGTTATAATAAGTCTGCACACAGAAACAGATGGAAGGAGATAAGTATCAGGCTCTCGCCTCCAATTCTGTCAGCCAAGAGAGAGGGAAATTTGCGCTGTTAGTTATGGAAGCTTCCTCACATCCGGGCCAGCACCGAGATTTTTTTTGTGACTGTTACGTCTCCTTTTATCAGAGACCCGCCATTTCCTAGTGTGCAAATATTTTGGAAGAGAAAACCCCTTTAAAGGAAAAGAAAGGGAACTATCATTTTTATTGCAAGGCTTTGCCAGACTTATTTGCATTTAAATGTTCATGTTCCTAAAAACCTTGAGGCAGGAATTATTACCGTCTCTATTTTTACAAGAAGCAGGCTCCTCAACACTGAAGTGACTTATCTCATATCATAGAACTTTAAAAAGGCCTGGCTCAGTCCCTGAATGCCTGGATCCACGTTCAGCACTTAGACAATACATTTCAGGCTGCAGCTTACTCTTTCCAAGTAGAAAGGAACAGTGGTAAAGAAAAGAAGAAAGGACATAAATCTTTACATAAAGCCACAAGTTGGACCAGATCATCAAAGCCTGGTGTCAACTCACCAGATATGGGAAGTGCCAAGGTCCAGAAGATGACCTGGGGCCCTAACATTGTCACTTAGCTCTCCATGGCAGTTACTTGAGTGTCCTAATAGGCTGCTCCTGTGGTGAAGCTGGATTTTCAGCAAACTGAAAGTTACGAGGGATGGCTGGACTCAGAACCCTTTATGGCATCTTTAAGCTCCAAGTCTCTGCGGTCCCTACGAATAATCCAGCCCATGTCTGTGTGTGTACACGCATGTGTGTGTGTGTTGAGGAGCAAGAGTGTCAATGTGTCCAAGCACAGCAAAAATTATTTGGTGTATTGATGATGAATAATGAGAATTGATGGATGCAACTACATTCTTTCGTATAATGCAATGCTCCACATTCAGGATAGGGCATTGAGGGAACACTGAAGTTGGGAGTATGGATGAATTAATGATGATAAAGACAGCATGGAAGAAGACTCTTATTAATCCATCAGACTATCGAGTAGCATGAGGGTCGTGGAGTTTGTTGTTCATGCCTGTGTTATAAGACTAAGAGGTGATGGATGGGGCTCTATTAACCGTTTGGGCCATGAGGACAAAAGCACACCCTGGGTACTCTAGAATGTTCTTTGGGATCTTTGGGGATGAGTCTAGTGCTACAGGACTGTAGCACTGTCAGGCCATCCTTGGACTACCCCAGACTTTCCTCTCACTCACCATCTATCCTCCGCCTAGATTCAGTGCAATTCTACTCACCTCCTGGCTCGACCACATCTTCCAATCATACTAAATTGAAATTGTCTGTTGACTTGCCAGATGCGCCACCAGGCTGTGCTCTCCCAGAATGCTGGGACCTTCAAGTCTAGACACTTCTGTTGTCCTGCAAGTTACCTGCCACGCGATAATGTTTGTTGAACAGGTGAATGAGTGACTCACTGGTTGAATTAATAAAACTTTTGTTATGAGAACGTCAGGTATGCAATAGCACAGAAGGTGTTCTAGCTAACAGAATCCTGTGGATGTGGATGGCTACAATGAACAGAACACTTTGGGTGTACTTGGGGCCAAATGCATGCTTTGAGGGGCCTCCTTTGTTCGCCAGGTTCCTCCCCTCCAGCCCTGGAATACACAGAAGGAATCGATAATGACACTGACTCATTCTGGAATGTGAGGTTTGGGGGGAGGCTAATCAGGGGCTAGTAGTTGATGAGGTGAAGACACCTGCTGTAGCTGTGAACTCTCTCCTTCTGCTGCCCATGGCTTCTGCTCAGAATCTGCCTTTCTCTACCTCATCCTGCCCTCTCTGGCCACAACTGATGGTCACACAGGCACCCTCCTTCTCACCTCTGGAAGGCCTGGGTGAGAATCTGTTTGTGGCTCTCTTCCATTCTGCCACGTCCCTCGAGGGCCTTAGTTAGCAGTGTGGGTGTTGTTCATCTTCTCATCCACCGCCCAACCTGGACACAGTCTGTTAAGTGAAACACATTGGCCCAGGGGCTGCCGCTGCAGACAGAGTGTTTTCTTTCCTTCACACCTCTTTTTCCTTAACCTCTGGCCTTTGGCCTTCTCCTCCACATTTCTTGCCATGGACCTCTCACCATGTGTCTCTGTTTTCCTGGCTGCTTCCTGAGATCTCTGAGCAATGAAGACATCTTTGGTGGGTCCCCAGAGGAATGACTACAACTCCCTTCTTCCGTCCAGACAACCAGGGCACGAGACCCTTCTTTCTCCTCATTAGTTAGGTGACTCCAGGGACTCCTAAACATGTCTGAGCCTCAATGTACTAATTCATAAAATGGGATTGCAAAGTCTGACTTTACAGTGAGCTGATCATGCGGAAATAATATGGAGAAAGTATAATGGAAGATCTTAGAAACTATGCATCACAGCAAGAAGGTCACAATTGTATGTTCATTATTTACAGGTCCAGGAGAAAAGAGGCAGAGAGGGCCGAGGTACACAGATACCTGTTCTCTACTGCTCACCACTCACTTCATCTCTTCTCTCTCATCTCCCTCTGTGCTTTTTCCAATGTCTACTTCTTTCCATTTACAGCCATCTGCCAGGTATTCTTTGAAGGTTGACCACTGCATGCTCTGCACTGGGTGCACTGCCCTCTCCTTTTCTACATGCCAAGTCCAACTGCAGTGACCAGTGAGATCCAGAGACCTGCAAATGCCACCCACCCTGCCCCACACACTGCAAAGACCCTGAAGACTAATGTTGCTCAAGGGTAGAAGCCGACCAAAGGCAGTACAGTGAATTACTGATCTCAGAAGTCTTCTAGCTGCAGTAATTTGATCCCTCCATTTTTTTCCCTAGACAATCCACTGATCCTTATTTTTCTTCCATTCCTTTGGTAGCTTACAGAGGAGACTCCTGACCAGTACCTAGCAGAGATTGAGGAAATAACCCTCAATTCCAGTTGTAATCTCTAAGCACCTTCCTTTGTCTAGTCATGACTCCAGGGCAGAGTAGATTTTGGAACCTTTTTTGAATGGTGAATTCTAACCTATCAGGGGAAACTAATATCACGAGATAATGGAGTTTGGGGCAAGCAAGAGGGAAACAAATCTCTCCTATGAGCCAAGCTTACCTTCAATCATGTTCCTTCTTTCCCAGTCTGGATCTAACTTTTCAGAATTCTCTAGTACTCCCAGTTACCCAGACAGGCCCCACACTGAGGAAAATTATTCAGACTTGTTCTTCAGGGATAGCTAAGGTAGGACAAGATAGTCTACAATCTTCTTGTCCTCACGTTTCCACTATGAAAAGTTGACATATGACCGGAAATACATCCGACATATTCTGAAGCCAAGTGCTAGGCATCTGTCTTCTGTGGTCGCTGAAAACTAAGCCCCTTGCCATCTTAGAGCAAAAAATCTAGGAGATGGGGGAAGGGAAGAAAGCTCTTTGGTAGAGGAGCCCCTGGCTTATAGCCTCAAAAAATTCCAACGGTATGCCTTTATGTTGTACATCTTTTTTCCTGTTTGGCATGTTTCCAATTCCTCAAGGTATTTTTTCCAAAAAAATTGTGAAAAAAATTCACTTTGCAAATTTTAACAACTAAATATTGAATCCTTAGTGTGTTTGAAAGCAAATGTTTTAAATCAAGGCTTTGAGTGGATAATGGTTTATAGACTCACCTTTTCCCCACTTGCCTTCCACAAAACCATCTTCAATTTCCTATGAAGAGCTGGGAAAGTAAACATCAGCATATTCATTTAATTTCCCTTTGGCTCACCAGTCCTTGTTTCTAGAAATATCTTTGATTCCCTCTGACAACTCTACTATCTTTCTATTTCCCTAATCTGACATCATCCCTGAATGTTCCCTCTTAGCCCTCTCAGTTTACATCATTACGTTTTTTCAACTAGTCTGTACTGGTATCTTAACTCCTTTTCCAACAGTTTTTCTGGTAGTTTATGTGTGAGGATGATGATGAGGGTGATAATGATGGAAAGGGCAGTGGGGAAAGCGGGGGAGAAGAGAGAGACAGAGAGAGAGAAGGTAACTTGTTTTGTCCTTTTTAAACTCTGCCTTCAACCTAGGAGTACATGTGGACCTGTTCATTCATTTGGCATACTCACTCACTACTGCATAAATTTACATGACTCATAAGTAAATCTATGAGTTGCTATATTTTGGACATTTATGCAGCCTCCAGATTCTTCCTCAAGATCCTTTCTCCTCTTCCATTTATGGTTTATAGAAAGTAGGGGTTTCTCACATTCCTGGTAAGAGAAGCCTATCTTTTAGTTGGTTCTGGGAACTAGATTTTCTCTCTCAAATCTTCATCTGTGAGTTGAAGCATTGCAAATGATCATCTCTGAGGTCCCCTTAATGAGCCTGTGAAAGAGTAAATGAGATTGTAATACATTAACAGAGAAATGTAAGGGAGGACCAAAGAGAAATCAAGCTCTAACAGATATATGCTATAGAGTTGTAGATGGTTTGGGGGGAAGAAACAACAGAGAATAGAGAAAGAAGGTTAGAATTTTAAACAAGGCATTAAAATATGTCTTAAGACACTGCTGTCTCCTTTCTCAGTTCCCTTGACTGTGCCCTTGGAATCTAATGTGGTGTGTCTTGTGCTCTTTAACGTACATTGCACGGCAGAAGCAGCTACAGCACTAGCACTGGGGGTTATCACATATCTTGACAGCAGCCCTTGTTGGTCACAGCAATGATTCTATTGGAATTTGACTTCAATAGCTTTTGAAGATCTGGCCTCTCTGAGATTAAGGAAGTAACCGGTAAATGGCAGGGTGCTGACTTCACAATGTGGGCAAATGTCCACCTGGATGTGGGATGTGTGTGTGTGTGTGTGTGTGTGTGTGTGTGTGTGTGTGTGTGTTTGTAATACACTCCCCCTCTGCTAATAACAGCATTCCCTCATTAAAAGAAGATTGTGGAACTCCAAAACAAGACTCTAGATACCCAAAGCTTTCCTTTAGCCTTCTCTGTTGATTGACCTGGAAACCTCTGATGTTCATGTGGGATCATGTGATGTAGACTTGTGATTTAAGGAGCAAGTATTGACCTTTCTAGAAGAGGTTATTAGCTAGTCATCTAGCTTTCTCCTCCCCCTCATCCTCTTCACAAAAATCATACACAAACTATGAGTGGAGCAGGTGCCACAGCTGTCTTATTGGCCATGTTTGTATCCAGGTTTGTGTCCTAGGTGTAAGCCAACATACCACACTGTCTGTGGCTTTCTGGTGCCATAGAATTTCTATCATATATAAGTCTGAATATTGAAAATATTTACCACATATAGAATATCGTGTTATAGTATTTTAGTCATTTCTGTGCCCCCACAGTGACTAGTACAGAACCTTGCAGGAAGCAATTACTCAAGAAATCATGTATTAGGTTTAATGATCATGATCATGATCATGATGAAGATAAATGATTTAAAATAGTGAAATGTCTTTCAAATGGCTACTATATAGAGAAAGTAATATAAAGTTAGCTGTATTTAAAACTTAGAATCATGTTAAGGTAATAAAACATTTCAGTACCAGAGTATCAGCCTATGGTAAGAAGATACTGTGCTTTATTCATCTTTGCATTTCTAGCCCTTATTTTAAGATCTGGCAATATGCTTAACCTTATTGTTGTACACATTGTGCACAAAGAACTTACTAAGCATTCATTGAGAAACAAGGCTGCCACATATATGACTGGAATGATCGCATCATACAACATAAAGGGGTGCTATGAACATTCAGTGTAACTGGAGCAGTGTCCCCAGAATTGGTGTCTCACCATATTGTAGCATCCTTGGGAAGAGGTGAAGACAAGAGTCAAGTTCCTACTCTTTTAAAACTTGTGGTTAAAAAAAAAAAGACAAACAATAAACTCATTAATAAACACACAAAGAAATAAATGGTATAAATTCAGATAATGAAAAGTGTCAAGAAAGAAAGTAGGATGATGGCATCAACATCAGTGGATGCTGAAGGAGGGGCGGGGCAGGGGGGAGGCTATATATCTGCTGGAGTCTGGAAAGACCTCTCCTGCAGAGGGAAAATTTAGAGTTGAGACAAATCATTAGGCAGAGGCAGACATACGTTAGCTGTTTCATCCCCGCAGCCATCTTATTGGGTAGATATTAGCCCCATTTTATATGGGAAGAGACCAAGCCCCAGAAAGAATTTTGCCTAAAGTCACACAAAGTAGTAAGTGGTCTGACAAGAGTTTGTGCCACATTTGTTCAACTCCAAAACTTTTGTGTGTAAACATATTATATTGTCTCCTGTAGAAGAGAAAGTGAGTAGAACAAGTATCTTATGCATCTATAGCCATTTTTGTGAACATATTCTAGATGTATGGTACTGGTCTATAAACTGGGTGCTTTGATACATTTTTGTGAGATGTCTAGGATGAAATTCCTAGCAGTATTGTTGTCTGTCACAAAACTGTCTTTAGCAATTTAGATTTTCTATTCTTTTTAGGTTTCAAAATGGTGACTGTTAAAAGCATAACACAGCGTGATTTGATGAGGAATCAAGAAGACCAGCCCCAGTGTGGACTTGACCCCAGGTATCTTGGGACCTGAACTTTAGTTTCTGTACCTGAAGATGGATGTGATATTTGTCCTGCTAACCTCAAGGCCATTGTAAGAATCTAATGTCATAAAAAATGTGATAATGTTTTATAAATATAAGTAATTTTGACTGTATAGTTTGGTAATAATTAAAGAAACACAAAATGCCAAATTTCATATTCTTTTTCTTACTAAAGCCAAGATATTTATGAGGTAGAATCTGAAAAAAATTAGAAACATAACTAGATCTACCTTCCAAAATTATGCAAAATCACTTTGCAATTGAACTGCATGCTCAAGAAATTCATGCTCAAGAAATATCATCACATTAATTATCCAAATAATTGATTCTGAAATTGTTATTTGGCTGTAATTAGCTGAATTTTTTTTTAAAATCTCCCATTTGTTGACCTAATGTAGATTTGTTATAAGTCTAGCCTGGGAGATAAATACCTTATCTTTATCAAGATATTTGTCTTAGAAGAGAATTTCTCATTGGATCTGTTGCTGATATCATGGCTTTTGCTTTTCTTATGCTTCCCACTCAGGAATTTCTACCTAAGAGCCTGTCCCATTTTTTCATGTTCCTTAATAAATACTTTATTTTTAATAATACAAATCATAATAATCTGACTTTTTCATGTTCATAGTGCTTTTGCACCAAAAGAACTGTCTCCACATACATTTTCTTCATTAATGATTATCACAAATCAGTGATGGAGGTTTTAATATTCATTTTCAAGACAGCAAGAGGAAGTGCAGACATAAAGTGATGTAGCTAAGGTGGCACCGCTAGTATGAGTGGATCACGGCCTTAGACAAAAGGGTACCCATTCTCCGAGTCCAGCATCCTATCCTCACACATACTGATGTTGAAAGAGCTTGGCCCTGGTTGGATTTTAAACAGACATTATTACATTAATATGTTTAAGTATCTTAATTATGTCTTTCAGGAAGGAAAAGAAATTATTTTGTCACCAAAAACAGCCTGAAGATTCCAACTCAAAAGAGTGAGTCTGTTTCAGATCACTAGATAGGGTGGTGGCTCCATTTGGCCAGGAAACCTTAACATAAACGATGAACCATGTGTAATAGGGGATGCTTGGATAAAGCCCCTTGCCTATGAGGAAATGTGACTGTTCGTGGTATGTGCACCCAACACCTAGAGCAAACACTCCCACGGCCACCAGTGTTGGATTCAATTAAACATTAAATTCATCATCTTTAGCAAGGAAAGAGAACAGCAAACAGTTGCTCTCTCATGGCTAAACACCCCTCGGATTTGCTGGCCTTTGATTTATTGGAAGAAACCTGCTGGGAAGAACATACTGTGTAGCTGATTAATGTCAGCTTCTGTCATCAGTTTCCACTTAGATTCTTGGCCAGCCCTGACATCTCCTCCCTTAAGGATCCAGAAGAATTTGAGGGCTGATCCAAGAGCTTTACTGGCATGGGATTTGCAGAATGTGGTGTTTGCAAAATAAGGAAGATGAATGGAAGTGGAATCCCATGTTCTCCACTGGACTTGTTTCTCTAATTCATTTCTCAAGAGGCCCTGCTCCATGCCAGGACCACACTAGCAAGGGGACTGAGGAAAGTGTGTTCCCAGGCCCCAGTACAGATGTCTTGCATTTCCTGTGCTGCTTTATGTGCTGGCTTCTTGGAGCTTGTCAAACTGGGAAGGGATCTGAGGAGGAATGTAGTGCACATTCACCATCAGAACCTTTACTGGACCCTTGGACAAAGTCTGTAGAAGAGTGGGCCCATGAGGAGGCCCCAGCCACTGACCCACGACTCCCAGGTCAGACACACAGGTCTGATGCTTCACAATGTCATGCAGCACGATTTTGCTTTTCCCCATGCTAAACCATGGTGCAAAGACATTATATTTAAAGCAAGCAGAATTTTTATGTGTTCTTATTGGTTTTCTCTTGGAGGAAATGTCCACTATTTTATTTTTTATAAATAATTTTACATTTTCTCCTTCTCTCTAGTATGCAAAGGATCTAGAAAGAGGTGGCAATTTTAACAAGACTTTAAACGCCCTCCTTTCTGAATATTCCTGCATTCAGGAAGAAAGAAGGAAAGAAAGAAAGAAAGAAAGAAAGAAAGAAAGAAAGAAAGAAAGAAAGAAAGAAAGAAAGAAAGAAAGAAAGAAAGNTCCGAGTCCAGCATCCTATCCTCACACATACTGATGTTGAAAGAGCTTGGCCCTGGTTGGATTTTAAACAGACATTATTACATTAATATGTTTAAGTATCTTAATTATGTCTTTCAGGAAGGAAAAGAAATTATTTTGTCACCAAAAACAGCCTGAAGATTCCAACTCAAAAGAGTGAGTCTGTTTCAGATCACTAGATAGGGTGGTGGCTCCATTTGGCCAGGAAACCTTAACATAAACGATGAACCATGTGTAATAGGGGATGCTTGGATAAAGCCCCTTGCCTATGAGGAAATGTGACTGTTCGTGGTATGTGCACCCAACACCTAGAGCAAACACTCCCACGGCCACCAGTGTTGGATTCAATTAAACATTAAATTCATCATCTTTAGCAAGGAAAGAGAACAGCAAACAGTTGCTCTCTCATGGCTAAACACCCCTCGGATTTGCTGGCCTTTGATTTATTGGAAGAAACCTGCTGGGAAGAACATACTGTGTAGCTGATTAATGTCAGCTTCTGTCATCAGTTTCCACTTAGATTCTTGGCCAGCCCTGACATCTCCTCCCTTAAGGATCCAGAAGAATTTGAGGGCTGATCCAAGAGCTTTACTGGCATGGGATTTGCAGAATGTGGTGTTTGCAAAATAAGGAAGATGAATGGAAGTGGAATCCCATGTTCTCCACTGGACTTGTTTCTCTAATTCATTTCTCAAGAGGCCCTGCTCCATGCCAGGACCACACTAGCAAGGGGACTGAGGAAAGTGTGTTCCCAGGCCCCAGTACAGATGTCTTGCATTTCCTGTGCTGCTTTATGTGCTGGCTTCTTGGAGCTTGTCAAACTGGGAAGGGATCTGAGGAGGAATGTAGTGCACATTCACCATCAGAACCTTTACTGGACCCTTGGACAAAGTCTGTAGAAGAGTGGGCCCATGAGGAGGCCCCAGCCACTGACCCACGACTCCCAGGTCAGACACACAGGTCTGATGCTTCACAATGTCATGCAGCACGATTTTGCTTTTCCCCATGCTAAACCATGGTGCAAAGACATTATATTTAAAGCAAGCAGAATTTTTATGAGTTCTTATTGGTTTTCTCTTGGAGGAAATGTCCACTATTTTATTTTTTATAAATAATTTTACATTTTCTCCTTCTCTCTAGTATGCAAAGGATCTAGAAAGAGGTGGCAATTTTAACAAGACTTTAAACGCCCTCCTTTCTGAATATTCCTGCATTCAGGAAGAAAGAAGGAAAGAAAGAAAGAAAGAAAGAAAGAAAGAGAGAAGGAAAGAGAGAAAGAGAGAGAAGGAAAGAGAGAGAAAAAAGAAAGGAAGAGAGAGAGAAAGGAAGAGAGAGAGAGAAAAAGAAGGAAAGAGAGAAGGAAAGAAGAAACAGAGAGAAGGAAAGAGAGAGAGAAAAAGAGAGCAAGAAAGAAAGAAAGAAAGAAAGAAAGAAAGAAAGAAAGAAAGAAAGAAAGAAAGAAAGAAAGAGAGAAGGAAAGAGAGAAAGAGAGAGAAGGAAAGAGAGAGAAAAAAGAGAAAGGAAGAGAGAGAGAAAGGAAGAGAGAGAGAGAAAAAGAAGGAAAGAGAGAAGGAAAGAAAGAAACAGAGAGAAGGAAAGAGAGAGAGAGAAAAAGAGAAAAAGAAAGAAAGAAANAGAAACAGAGAGAAGGAAAGAGAGAGAGAGAAAAAGAGATAAAGAAAGAAAGAAAGAAAGAAAGAAAGAAAGAAAGAAAGGAAGAGTCAGAGAAGGGAGGAAGGAAGGAAGGAAGAGAAAAGAAAGATTTCACCTGAGAAAGAAAAATCTAGCCATCTACTCATGTTTTGCACAAAATGTTCAGGCACACTGGCCTGATGTTTCACAAGGTGATGTAGCACCATTTTGCTTCTCCCAATGATAAACCATGGTGCAATGGCATTATATTTAAAGCAAGCAGAATTTTATATATGTGTTCTTCTTGGTTTTCTGTTGGAGGAAATGTCCCCTATTTAATTTTTTATAAATAATTTTACATTTTCTCCTTCCCTGTAGTATGCAAAAGATCTAGAAAGAGGTGGCAATTTTAACAAGATTTAAAGATTTTCACAAAATCTAGTGACATAAAATAACATTCATTTTATTATGTCTCACAGTTTTTAAGAGTCAGGAATTCTGGAGAAGTTAGGATGGACAGTTCTGGCATGGGGTATCACATGCAGTTGTAGTCAGGGGCTAGAAAAGCCTGGAGCTGAAGCAAAGGCAGTGGGGGCTTGCTGGGGACATCCCTTTCTCTTTCTCTTTCCTTCACTTCATCCTCCCTCTCCCTCTCATCTTTCATATAGTCTCAGGAAGTTTCAATGCGGTCTGTCCACCTGGGCAAATTTGGGCCTCCTCATGGCATGGAAGCTTCTGGAAAGTAAAAGCCCTTTCATGGTGACTAAAGGCTTCAAGAGTATATATTCCAATGGGTTCAGTTCTGGTGCTGTTTTTAGTACTTCGTGGTTCAAGGTGCACAGAGGCCTTCAAGATTATTTTTAATGACTTAGAGTTACTTCCTTATCCTTTTACTAACCAATAATAAGGACTTGGTAAGAGCTGGGACCAAATTACTGCTGTGTTTCTTTTCAAATCTATTTGTCTAGTGTTGTTGATTTTAGCCATTCTTACGGGCGTGAGGTGATATCTCACTGTAGCTTTGAAATGCATTCCTATGATGATAAATGGTGTTGAGCATCTTTTCATGTGTCTGTTGGCCATTCCTATGTCTTATTTGGCAAAATGTCTATTCATGTCTTCTGTCCATTTTTTAATTGGATTATTCATTTTTGAGGAGTTAAGTTTTATAAGTTCTTTATATATTTTGGATACTAACCCTTTATCAGATATGTTATTTGCAAATATCTTTTCCCATGTCGTAGGTTGCCTTTTCGTTTTGCTGAGTGTTTCCTTCCTGTGCAAAAGATTTTTTCTTTTGATGTAGTCCCAATAGTTTGTTTTTGCTTTTGTTTCCTTTGCTTCAGGAGGCTTATCTAAAAGAAGCTGCTGCAGCCAATGTCAAAGAAGTTACTGCCTATGTTCTCTTCTAGGATTTTTATAGTNGGAAGGGAGGAAGGAAGGAAGAGAAAAGAAAGATTTCAACTGAGAAAGAAAAATCTAGCCATCTACTCATGTTTTGCACAAAATGTTCAGGCACACTGGCCTGATGTTTCACAAGGTGATGTAGCACCATTTTGCTTCTCCCAATGATAAACCATGGTGCAATGGCATTATATTTAAAGCAAGCAGAATTTTATATATGTGTTCTTCTTGGTTTTCTGTTGGAGGAAATGTCCCCTATTTAATTTTTTATAAATAATTTTACATTTTCTCCTTCCCTGTAGTATGCAAAAGATCTAGAAAGAGGTGGCAATTTTAACAAGATTTAAAGATTTTCACAAAATCTAGTGACATAAAATAACATTCATTTTATTATGTCTCACAGTTTTTAAGAGTCAGGAATTCTGGAGAAGTTAGGATGGACAGTTCTGGCATGGGGTATCACATGCAGTTGTAGTCAGGGGCTAGAAAAGCCTGGAGCTGAAGCAAAGGCAGTGGGGGCTTGCTGGGGACATCCCTTTCTCTTTCTCTTTCCTTCACTTCATCCTCCCTCTCCCTCTCATCTTTCATATAGTCTCAGGAAGTTTCAATGCGGTCTGTCCACCTGGGCAAATTTGGGCCTCCTCATGGCATGGAAGCTTCTGGAAAGTAAAAGCCCTTTCATGGTGACTAAAGGCTTCAAGAGTATATATTCCAATGGGTTCAGTTCTGGTGCTGTTTTTAGTACTTCGTGGTTCAAGGTGCACAGAGGCCTTCAAGATTATTTTTAATGACTTAGAGTTACTTCCTTATCCTTTTACTAACCAATAATAAGGACTTGGTAAGAGCTGGGACCAAATTACTGCTGTGTTTCTTTTCAAATCTATTTGTCTAGTGTTGTTGATTTTAGCCATTCTTACGGGCGTGAGGTGATATCTCACTGTAGCTTTGAAATGCATTCCTATGATGATAAATGGTGTTGAGCATCTTTTCATGTGTCTGTTGGCCATTCCTATGTCTTATTTGGCAAAATGTCTATTCATGTCTTCTGTCCATTTTTTAATTGGATTATTCATTTTTGAGGAGTTAAGTTTTATAAGTTCTTTATATATTTTGGATACTAACCCTTTATCAGATATGTTATTTGCAAATATCTTTTCCCATGTCGTAGGTTGCCTTTTCGTTTTGCTGAGTGTTTCCTTCCTGTGCAAAAGATTTTTTCTTTTGATGTAGTCCCAATAGTTTGTTTTTGCTTTTGTTTCCTTTGCTTCAGGAGGCTTATCTAAAAGAAGCTGCTGCAGCCAATGTCAAAGAAGTTACTGCCTATGTTCTCTTCTAGGATTTTTATAGTTTTAGGTCTCAAGTTTAGGTTTCTTATCCATTTGGAATTTATTTTTGTGTGTGGTATAAGAACGTGGTCCAATTTCATTCTTTTTAAAATGCAGTTGCTAGGTATTTTATGGTTTTTTGTGCAATTGTGAATGGGAGCAGTTTCTTGATTTCTCTTTCTGTTGCTTCATTGTTGGTGTATAAAAATGCAACCAGGATTGTGATGCCTCCAGCTTTGCTTTTCTATTTAAAGTTACCTTGCCTATTTGTGGTCTTTTGTGGTTCCATACACATTTTAGGACTGCTTGTTCTAGAACATTTTAACAATATTTGTTCTTCCAATCCATGAGCATGGAATGTCTTTCTATTTCTTTACGTCATCTTTAATTTCTTTCCTTGGTGTTTTATACTTTTCACAGTACAGAATAGCTAATGTCAACAGTTCAAGAAACAACAGTTGTTGGCAAGAATGTGGAGAAAGGGGAACGCTCTTGCACTGTTGGTGGGAATCCAAACTGGTTCAGTCACTCTGGAAAGCAGTATGCAGGTTCCTCCAAAAGATAAAACTAGAGCAGCCCTATAACCCAGAAATCACACTACTAGGTATCTATCCAAAGAATACTTATTGAAAGGGATAAATGCACTCTGATGTTTATAGAGGGCAATAGCCAAATTATGGAAACAGCCCAAGTTTCCATAAACTGGTAAATAAAGAAGATGTAGTGTATATATACAATGGAATATTACTCTTCCATAAAAAAGAATGAAATCTTGCCATTTGCAATGACATGGATGGAGTCAAAGAGTATTATGCTAAGTGAAATAAGTCAGTTAGAGAAAGACAAATACCATATGATTTCATTCATATGTGGAATTTAATAAACAAAACAAATGAGCAAAGGGAAAAAAAGAGAGGCAAACCAAGAAACAGACTCTTAACTATAGAGAACAAACTGGTGGTTACCAGAAGGAAGACGTGTAGAGGGATGGGTTAAAGAGGTCTTGGGGATTAAGGAGTGCACTTGTGATGAACACTGGGTATTGTATGGAAGTGAAGTGCAGAATCACTATCTTGTACACCTGAAATGAACATTACATTGTATGTTAACTAACTTGAATTTACATAAAAACTATTTGTCTACAGTCTTATGAGGTATTGTTATAAATGTCTCATTCTTAAAAGTAAGACAATAATCATAAATACTGATGCTCACTGAAGTGTCAAGTACTGTTCTATATACTTTTCATGCATTGAATAATTTAATTATTGCAAATATGCTGGAGATTGGTGCTATGTTTTTTTCTTTTGCAGATGAGATAAAAAGAAGTTCAGAAATGTTGAGCAACTTGTAAAAAGCCACACAGGTAAGTGACACAGCCAGGATTTAAACATAGGTGATCTAATTCAAGAGGTCATCTGCTGAAGCTGTATACCACCCTGTCTGCCCCCAAAGAAATCACAGTCAGGTGGCTTCACATTTAAGTCACAGAGAATTTTCGGCATGTTTGTTCTTTAAAGGCACAAGGGGTAAGACCCCCTTCGACAAGCATCTGGCAGTCTAACTGAAGAAACATGCAGTGTGTGACAGATCCTAATGAGGACCCCAGGCAAAAGCTATGAAAGGAGAGAAGCAGGAGTGACCTGGATGTTAGGAAAGGCTTCCCTTTGAAGGGAGGAACTAATAGAAGTTAGAGCATGAGAAAGATGGATTTGAGATCCTACATGGTGGGAAGAACTTGATTTGCCACGGAGCTGTTAATATTGCCAGTTCTGGTCTGAAATAAGGGGTTCCTCTTCTAACAGGACTACATTGGATTTCTCTAGGTCCTGACAATTAGATTGTCATCTTGAGGGAGAAAAGAAGCCAGGGATTCTCCTGAAGGATGGGTCAGGGATGAAAGGCCTCTCACATATGGAGTATCCAGGGGTTTTTCCTTGATTCTCCACCCAATTCCATAGAACTCCTGAGATCAGACAAGATCTGGCTTCCTCTGGGAAGAATGGTTGCAGAGATAGAGCCTCAAAAATAAATTAGTTGCCACTAATTCTCTGTCCTCATCCTCACCTGCCAGGAACTGAAGACTCTTTTCCCACCCAGATATTACTAAAATGGAGAAGGACCCCATGGCCCTCAGACCCGCAGTGTCTCCCAGCTGCTGCTGCTACGTGCGCCTTGAGCTCTAGCAGGCAAGGTTCATGCTCACCTTCACCAATGTGTCCCCAGCAAGTGACGTGATATATGTTCAGTAATTATGTGTGAAATAAATAAATGAATGAAGTAATTGATGAATAAATGAACAAGTGAGGATTTTTGCGTCTATGTTCATCAGAGATATTGACCTACAGTTTTCTCTTTTGTAGTATCTTTGTCTGGTTTTGGTATCAAGGTCATCAAGGTCATAGAATGAATTTGAAAGTTTTCCCTCCTCTTCTATATTTTGGACTTGTTTGAGAGAATAGGCATCATTTATTCTTTAAATGTTTGGTAGAATTTACCTGTGAAATCATCTGGTCCTGGGCTTTTTTTTTTTTATTATTATGGATTCAATTCCATTGCTAGTGTCTATTTCATCTATTTCAGTGCTAGTGTCCATCCATAGTTGAATGGATAAAGAAGATACAATGGAATATGATTCAGTCATAAACAAAAAACGAGCTCTTACCATTTGCAACAGGGGTGAACCTACATGGTCCATATGATTTCACTTATATGTGGAACTGAAGAAACAAAACAAATGAATAAGCAAAGAACAAAAGAGACAGACAAAGAAACAAAAACAGACTTGTAGAACAAACTGGTGGTTGCTAAAGGGGAGGTGGGTGGGAGGATGGGTGAAATAGATAAACATTATTGAGAGTACATTTATTGTGATGAGCACTAAGGAATGAAAAACCAAATAAGATAAACATTTAAATTGTATTGGTGGTTTTGGAAACCAACAACAGGATTCTGTAGCATTGGAGTGGACATGAGATTGTCGCTCTTCACTACCTAAAAATGCATCCAGTCTAAGGTGAGAAAGAGTCCTGTGTCCAGAGACCTGGCTTTCTCCTTGGTTGGTACAATTCACCCTTCCTTCTAGAGGCATTGAAACAGTGTGTTGGAGCATTTAAAAGATCAGCCAATGGAACATTTACTACACTGAATTCTGAAGTCTCTTTTTGCAGGTACTCAGAACTCAGGTTTGATTCTATTTTGGGATAAACTGAACTCTAGAATTATCACACACATCATACAGCTTGGATACCTATATTCGAAGTATTCTTACATGGTACCAAGATCAACTGAATGGAATGTTATCTTTGCCAGCAGGTGGTTCAATCTGAATGACTCAGTAAACAGAAAGCCCATTATTCTTGTGATAAACTGCTCCCTTGTTGTATAATAGCATTTATTTTAAGAAAGGATTTCCCAAAAAGGAAACAAGCTGTGATCTCCTGTTGAGAAAGGTTAAAGCAAACTTTAGCCATTTCAAAATAACTATTCTAAGTGAATTAAGATCCTGGATGAGAAACTAATTTGCTCCAACTACCTGTAAGTGATCAATTTTTTGGTGAGTTGGAAAATTAGAAAATTTGAACCTGGTCTGGATATTAGATTTACTGAAAGATTACTAAAATGGGGAAAAGAGGAAATAATTAGAAAATAATCTTTCCAAAACAGAATATATGGTGTAGATAAAGCAGGATCTTGTTTTTACAAATATAATGCAGTTAATATAATAATAAATTATAATAATAAACTATGCTTAGTAATAAATATGGTATATGTATATTAATGTTATATGTATATTAATACATATATAGTATATTATAAGAGAAAGAAAGAGAAGTATTCCCTATGGTGTTGAGGGTAGAACTCCCTAATATGATTGAAATGTAATGATTCTATTTGTTGACTTTTACCTGTCTCATTGATGGGAACTCCCCCATCTGCATATGCCCCATACACCCATGATGCAGTCAGGCCTTCTCATGCTATTATTGTGCAGCAATAATATTGTGTTGTGGTCCATGCTGCTCCTTTAGGCACAGATATCCTTCCTTAGCTTTCCTATTATCCTTCTCAAGACTCATGAAGCCTTTCTACATCCTTTCTGTCAGCCATCTGCATTGTTTCTGTGATTCTTTGTCAAGCTTCTTCCTGTACAAATTCCTGTATAATCTCATAATTTCCTGCACTGAAGTCTTTGCTGGAAGCCAAGGACTCAGAGACACGAAAAGTCTTGAGGGGCCCCCAAGTTAATGGGGAGATGGCCTAGCACTTGACTGACTATAAAACCAACCAGTCAGAATTTACAGGACCAGAGTCAGATTTGGCTCGATGTTCTATGTGGTTACTGTTGAAGTGAATGGACCGACTGAAGGCTCACGGATGCCTTATCATCATGGCATTCCTGTAGTGTCTGTGACAGCAGGCTCCATGCTGAGTAGTCTACATATATGATCTTATTTAATTCTTACAACATTCTTGCAAAATAGCCTTAAGGTCCCTACTCAAAGTTGAGAAACTGGTGGCCCAGAGAAGTAGAGCAACCTGTTTTTGGTCACACCGAAATGGCTTCACTTCTCATTGGCCTGGTGTCTCCAGGTCATTTGCACATGTCCACCCTGGATCCCTCTACCCCCACGTAGGCCAACAAGACTGACCCGTGATTCTGTCTTGAGAAGGACATTGGGGCCCCAATTCTGTCCAGTGCCTCATACCTCTGGGCACTGCTGCTCTAAGACTCAGGAAAAATGAGCATGATTGGGGTGTGGGCTAGTCCAATAGTATAAATAGCCCTGGTTTCACATTTGGAACTGTTTCTCAGATGAGAATCAGAGAAACACACTCAGAGCCACAGAACTAAAATGAAGGCAGGACGCCCCATGGTCACCTCATCTGCTTCCTGACCCAGGTACTAAGCTTAATGGCAGTTCTTACTCCATATGGAAACATGGAGGTGGCTGACACTGTGGCCTGTGGCTGGCCCAGAAGGCTGGTCTCTGCTGGAGCAGGCTGCCTAAAAGTAACAGACTGGCTTCCCCATCCCACGTCCACCTTGGCCACACCTGAGGGCTGGGGAGAGGATGAGAGGGAGCATCTCTGACTTTGAGGAACTCACTTGCTAAAGAGATGGAGGTGGTACCAAGAGATATGAATGAGAAGTCTTGGCAGATCATCGTGAAGTCCAAACTCCTTCGCTGGACAGTCAACAGTTTCTGCAATCTGACTTCAGCCCACTCTTTCAACCAATCTTCTGTATTCTCACCACCACACCCAAAGTACTGCACCTGTCTGAACTGTTTGCCATTCCCTAAGTAAAACAGACCTTTGCTGGTGCATTCTCTTTGTGCTTGTGCATTCACCATAGCTCCATCCCATCCTTACCACCTCTTGTCCTACAACACCACTCACCCTCCAGGACCAGCGTACGG